>NC_135775.1:21456422-21534167 GCF_028453695.1 Augochlora pura | reverse complement strand
CAGACTGCGGATTTTTAAGGTAAATAAAAATTGTTCTCGTTAGTTACCCGCACCTTGGATAAAATTATAAAAATAGAATAAATATTAAAATCAAAGAAAAATGTATAATTTAAAATGAAAAGAAATCGTGAATTTTTCAATTTAAAATAGCTTCCTTTTTATTTCGATTCAAATGAAACGAGTTAGTAGTGCACTGAAATGATTAGACTGCAACGGAGCTAATAATTTCAACAATTTCACAGTGATTTCTTTAAATTGTAAAAAAGATTTTACTACTTTCCATTCGTCGTTGCAGAAGATCCGAACGAATCAACGTATTTTTACGAACACCAAAATGCAGCGAAGAAAGCTCGCAACAGCGACGCGGTGCATTTTGTTGAAGTCGCGAAAGCAAGTGTGTACCATCGCGACGCTACTATGAGAATAAAATGAATTCGCGTGCTCACCGAAACACATAAACACCCGCGCCGGAATTTATTTTCGGGCCCTGTTTGTTCAACGTAGTATGTACTCTTCTAGGACGCGTGTAAAACGAAAGCATAATGCCGACCCGAAACCGATAGCTCTCTCCCCGTGTTCTCTCCAAGCTTTACATGGATTTTGATGAAAATATACGGTGTAACGACGAGCATCTGCCACCGGGGGTACTATGTTTCATTCAATAAAGATACAACGAACCACAAAACACGATTTGCCTGTGTATCCGCGGGGTTGCTCCCGGAGAACGTATCTTTTGGAACTCCGTAATACTAGAATTTCCTTTCACGGGCGACACGAGTTTCCGTCGGGCGGGAACCTCTTGACGATATCCGTCCGAAAAATAATACAAGTAGAACCAGTTCCCTGTGACCAGACCCGGTCGAAAATATTTCCGAAAAGTATTCGAGTTAACGAAACGCCTTTATTTACATGAAATTATATTTTAAGATTTATTTAACGTTACAAAGACGACTGGATGAAAATGAAAAATACCAAAGAAAATTATTCATTGGAATACTATTTTCTTTGAATTTATCGGATGGAATTATATTTGATATAATATTCCACGCGTGTGAATTTTTATGAATTACCAGAAATTGCTTACAAAGCAAAGTATGATTTCAAATTGTTACGTCTTAGGAAACAAACATACCACCGCACTTTGCGATATTATTTTGTAAAATGTTCAATGTACATATCTCAAATAATATATATATAATTTAATAGTTAATTCCAATGGAAATAATTGACTAAAAACGAAGTCGAGGGAGATGCAACATAATCGATTCTCAACTGAAATATTTTTTGGCCGTGTCCGAGCGAAGCCGAAGGCGTTCACTCGCCTAACCGGACCAAGAAAATGGAAACTGCCGGGATCGATCGGGCCGCGCGAAATTCATTTATATTCGGCGATCTTCCGGCGCCACGAGATCGGGTTTTCACGTCATCGAATACGTCGAAACGGTGGAAAACGATTAAACGAGTTCCGCGCGCCGATTTCAGGAGCCGTCTCCGATTACCGCGGATCGCGTGTTCGATTTCACGGCTGCGTAATGAAACCCTTCGGGTAATGTAATTAACGTCGGTATTATATGTTTCGTATCAAAACAGTAGACAGGTAAACAAGTACGGCGATCGATAAATGTTACCTGGTTAAACAATTTCCTGTTCCCGAAGACCGCGCCGTCGCTAAAATAACTAACGTGGTTCGCGATGAGAATTGTCGAAACAACTTTTCAGTCGAATGATTTTGGAAGACGTAAAGTGTAATATCAAGACTTTTTATATAATAAGACTTTTTTGGGAGACGTAAAGTGTGATATCAAAAAAGTTGGAATAATTATAAAAGGATTTAATTAAATTTAAATAAGAACGATCGACAAGTTTTATACGATGAATGCAAAGTTAATTGTGCTTGAAAATGAACACGGTAACTGGTCCACTGGCCTAAACTGATTAAGAAATCCATCATCTTCTGCGAAAGAGCTTCACAATCGCAGCACCTTTGAAACAAACAATCTGCAATCCGAAGAATTCCGTTCTCTCGTCGTCGACATTTAAATAAACTCGGCCACGCGCGAGCATACATCGCCTTTTTCTCATCGTCGAAACGACCGCAATCGAAACGGTCATTGCAACAATCGTACGACAGCGGTAGAAAATCGTTCGAACCGCGACGATTTTTCTGCGAACGGAAACGCCCGAATCTCGCAGCGAAACGATAAGGAAACAAGCTCGCCCTAAGGTACTTATATTCCACGAGCATTCCCATCGAGAGCTTATCCTTGAATCTCTCGTTCACGGCCGCCTCGCGGTAGGTTCACGGTGAAACAAAACCGATCGCTCTCATCTCTCCATAACCGTGTCAGTCTCGACGAGTCACTCGATCGAAATAAATTTCGCTTTTCACCGCGGGAAAGTATCAAACGCCGTGCGCCGTTCGCGCGGTCGCGATCGCTTTGTAACAATTCGCCTCTAATTCGCGAAACTCACGCACACACACGCGCAGACATACGCACACATCGAAAACACCGTTACCAGAAAAAGAAAAGACTATACACCGTGCTCTCGTTTCGACCGCACGCGCGTTCATTTTCAGGCGCGCGTCCATTGTCCTTTGTGCTCCGTCGACACTGGAACACACTGGTGCGATCCGCGCGCGATTCATTACGCACGTCGAACCGCGCGGCCGGGTTACAACTACGATGTTGTTTTCGGTGGAAGCGTCTCTACGGCTTTCACCGGAACCGCCATAATCGAGCGCGAAAGGTTCCACGACCGGTGTGGTGGATCCCGTCGACGCTTGATCGCCAAACGGTTTTATATGCCCGACAGAGTAACTCGCCCAGCTGTGTTTGAGAAACACTCGTGTTCGCAAGTTAATGCCCCCGTGTCTGCCGATTGGAGACAACCGACACCCGCGGCCTCCGATAACCCTGCCCCGCGACAGGGATTATCCCCGGGGCGGCGGTCTTGAAACGACCGAAACCTTAAGCGCCGATTAGGGCTGCGCGCCCGCTGCAGCGGATGATCCATCATTTGTAATACGACTGGTGGGAAAAATAAATTCGCCGGCCGGAATCTCTCGCCGCGTTTCCTTCGGGGAAAATAGCTTCGGAGCTTGTTAGCCGCGTGTACTCTGGCATCAGCCGTGATAGCGATCTCATCGTTTTCACGAAGATATAACAGCTCGTTTGCAATTTTATTTAGCTGTTTCTAGCTATTTTCTAGCACGCGATGGTTTGTTTTGGGGAATTCAATGAAACTTAGAATTTAATTTAGAACGCGTCGAACGTGTATCGTTTCAAGAGAATTGCGAAGCTGAATACAAGAAATGTAGCAGCACGAAACGTGTCGAATTGATGAGTAACATTTGTTGCAATTAGTATCGTAAAATAGCGAAGCTAATAATTTCTGTCAAAGTCGAGACACTGTTTCGAGATCGTCGACGATAACTTGAGAATAATTCGAAAATAATTTGAGAATCGTCGCGCGCGAAGTTTTATGAACAATGATAGACCATCCGTGATCGAGTACATTACGTGTACGCGGGTCCGTCGCGACCCAGCGTGGCGCTCGGAAGGGTACAAAATCGTGTAAATGACTCGCCACGCGTAGCAGAGACGACGCGGATTTGTCGAGCCGGCCAACGAAAGAGTTTCTTCGTCGGCGGGGCGTCTTATTAGCGAGATTCGTTACGGATAAAAACGAATGGGAATTCGTAGCATTTCGGACAGCCTCCGTCGTTGTCTGTTTCTCCCTCATCGATCGCGAGTCGTCACAGAAAATATCAATGTGTATCTACAAGGCTAACACGTTTCCTGGAACACACACGCAGCGGATACAACTTTATTCTCCGTTTAAATCGATTGCAACAGCGAACGAAACGCTGCGCAGAAACTGAACGAATTTATTTCCCTCGTCCGAGTTCCGTTGTTCGCTCGTTCAATTGCAAATGATTAAAATCTGACTACGCGCGACTTATTCAAATAAGGGCCTCGCCAATGTGTTTCGCACGCAATGCGAACGCGACGAATCTGCAGTCGAATTACATTTTCGCGATGGCGTAAATGCACTGCTCAGTTAAAAAACCATGTCAACTGATAAACGTAACGGGTTGCTGATGCGTAACAGATCTTGACGTTTAGGGAACATATGAATTCGTTTCAAGGTAATTTTCACAGAAAATTGTTCTCACGAAATTTTCACGTAATTCTTAAGTAATTCTCACGTAATTCTCACGTAATTTTCACGTAATTCTTAAGTAATTTTCTCGAAATTTTTAGGTAATTTTGACGTAACTTTCGCGTGATTTTCAGAAAACCTTTTCACAGAAAATTGAGATTACGAAAAACGTACCGTTCGAAGATTTTGTCTGCCGTAGTAACAACAAGAAATTCCACGTATAGATACTGCGATATTCGAAAGCGACGTAACATTAATCACCGATTTATCGATAGGTTGTATTAAAATGAACCATTGTTGATACTTGAATCGTCGCTCGGTCCAGCGACCCTTAATCGTACGCAATTATAATATTATTTAATGCACGTTATATTAGAAAACATAAAAATGATTAACCGTTGTCGTTAATGATAGAATAAATGCTTTCGTTTTACCACTAATTCGCTATGATACATGATGCTTCATGGTCGACGTTCACTACACGACGTAACTTATATACAATTGTGCGTTGATATATTAATACGTCATAAAAAACTCGTACATAATCGGTTTCGTTAAAAGGTAATAGAGCACGAATTGAGCTGAATTTCTTGTACACGGATTTTTAAGTTTCATTCGTCGATCGTGACAGAGATATAGTAAATTCGTGGATCACGTGTTCCATCGGTCACGGATCAGCGTTTTTTCCCTCTCTTCTCTTTTTTTCTGCACGCATTGTCGCTTTTTGTACAGGAATTGTTTCATCGTTTCGATGAAACTGCACTCGATCGTAGTCGAAAGTCGAAGGTACAGTCATTATCATTTCGTTATACGTTTAAAAAATATTGCATAGTAAAATAACGAAGATCCAAATGTTCTTATATATTCGAAAGAATGTTATTATCAAAAAGAATGTCTATTCTCAATTTTACCGGTTTGTATTTCTCGTATCACAAATCGAATTTTGCGTTTGTTAATATTTACTTTTCGCTGCCTAAGGAATTTAGTATATCTCTCTCACTAATTGTAATCACGGTTCGTCATAGCATAATGAAACGAACAATTTGAACAAAATTTGTTCGAAACGAACAAATCGTGAGCGCACCCTCGATGTTGCACAATTATTAACAGCAGCAAAAGTGTACAGAATTGTCGGAGTCAATTAAACGGATATCGAAGAAAGCATAGCTCGATCGTCGATGGCAACATCTATGCAACAAATTCTACGGAATTTGTCGGAATGTTAACAGCAGTGAGTCATTCTGCACAGACATACATTAACGGAGTATAAGTAGAACGTTCCTGCGATCTTGTCGTGAATAAAAAAGATCAGTAACCCTTTCGAAAAATCATTATTTTCGTCTGCAATTTTTACGTATCACAGATTAATACAATACATAAATATTTATTTGTTATTTTGAATGATCCATTACCTTCTTTATTACAACGACGAACAATCCCCCATGCAAATATCTTTCTTCACTTCGATTCTCTTTTTATTATCTTCCTTATTATCGATCCATGATGCAAATATTTTTTTAATTAAATTTTCTGTTATTATCTTCTTTATTATACCGATATTCGCACAGGTATCTCCTTCGACTAATTTCTTTATTCGCTGCGATGCCCGATTATTGACACGTGAATCCTCGATACGAAATAAAGAAAAATAGTATCCTCGATATATTTGCCAGCCGGCTTTAATCTTTCGGAAGCTGTCGTTCGGAATTCGAAAAAAATCGTCGGACAAATAACGTCGTTCGCGCGCCCGTCGCCGCATTAAACGGAAACTTTTTTCATCAGTGGTCTTTAATTCCCTTAAAATGTACCGCTAACATCCGCCGATCACGCGGCAACATTGTCCGTTCGTTTCGCCCCGTGAACCAGTTACGAAACTGGCGCGCGGAACAGAAATAAAATTCGATAATGGAGTTTTTCATCCGGGATCCTCGCCTTCGCGATCTGTAACAATGCCGTCGACAATGCGGTTTCTTTATTTTGCGCGGGCACCGCGGCGGGCTCTGAAAGGGGGCCGTACGGCGATCTATTTCAAGCAATTACCAATGATTGATGAAGACACTTTGCATTTCATCGTTTTCATTCGAGTCGATTATTTTCCGTACGAATTCCTAGCCGAATAAAACCGTACTCGGATACATTTTCATTCGATCGAATGTTTATTCGATATTATCGCGTTGAATCGTATTTGTTACTCTTTTATCTCTTGTCTGTTATTTGAATAAAATTTTGTGAAACTTCGATCGGTAGATAGACGGCCGTAGCGCTCATAATTATCGCTAAAATTGAAATAACGTGGACAATAGTCAAGCTTTTAAGCGGAAATTTCGACTGCAGTTTCCGTACACGATGTCGAAGAGAATTGGGCATGGATTTTTTAATCTGGTTTTTACCATGGTGAAAACCTTTTTTTTTCATTTCCAGAAAAATTAGCCGGCGAAATAATGTGCACGTGACTCGAATTAGCGTAGAAATTGCAACGAAAATGGATGTTCTCAAAAGTTTATCTGGAAAATTACTGGCCGGCTTTTGCCTGAATGCTCTCAGTAGAAAAATGTTTACGAAATCACGATGACATTTTTTAAAAATAATTATTTGAAATAGTATTTCATTTCTTAACATTTCTGCGAATTATTCTTTACGATTAATATTTATGAAAGAAAGTCAATTCTTTGACGAAAGTAAAAACACGTATTTTGTTGAGAAATCAGCTTTTTTTTATGTGATTCTGATAATTAATATATGCAAATTATCGCGATTATTTATTTACGGGTGCTCCGTTGTTCCGGACGATCGATTACAGCGCGAAATATAATTTAAACTCGTTCCGTTCCTACAGCATTTTCCAAAACAGAGGTATCGCGTTGCGAAACGTATGATTTCGCAATATTCGCGCTCGCATTCCGCAGTTACTTCCCGTGTTTCTCTTACTTCCGCGGAAACCCGGCGGAAAACCGTGCGCATCCACGCATGAAAATGAGACACGGAATTTTTCCAATATTCGCGAAAACCTGTCCCGTTGATTTCAAACAATATGAATTACACTGAAAAATTACGCTCCGCTTTAACGTGCATCATTCTGTTCCGAACACGTAACAAAGATACCAAAATTCCAGACGAAAATAATGCTGCACGCGCGGTAGTTTTTACCATTGCACTTGCCTGGTTCTTGCCGAAGTGCAACAATGATGCCGCGGATTTGATGCATTCATGACGGAAACGCGTAAATGAAACACGAAACGCTGACACTGTTGCGAGGATCGAATAATTCGACATAAATTCGTAGCTAGACCGCGGATTTTATACATTTATTATAAAATTAGTAGATCAAATCTAGAATATTTAAAAAATTCCAAAAACTTAACATTGCCTCACCAAATCGATTAAACAAACTGATAAAGAACATTTTTATCCCGCATAAAAAGAAACGCGTAAATGAAACGCGAAACGCTGACACTGTTGCAAGGATCGAATAATTCGACATGATTCGTAGCTAGACCGCGGATTTTATACATTTATTATAAAATTAGTAGATCAAATCTAGAATATTTAAAAAATTCCAAAAACTTAACATTGCCCTACCAAATCGATTAAACAAACTGATAAGGAACATTTTTATCCCGCATAAAAATCCGCGGTCTATTTAAAACTCACTAAAGCCCGCGGTCGCTTATGCGACGAACGCGCCGCAATCATTTCGAGAACGGTTTTGCCTGTACTGTGCAACATGACGTCTACGAACGAAGATCGACCGCCGATCGATGATCTCGCCGACGATCGATGATCTCGCCGACGATAACAATGATCGGGAATGATCGCGGTAACAAAAGGCCGACGAGCAACGTTTGCGATCGTGGGGCACGGTCCGATAAAAAGAAGCCGCCGGAACGAGGAGCGCGGACGCGGGCGAACAATGACGGGCGACGGCGTAATGAACTTATTGCTTCGATGATAATCCGAAGCGTAATGGTTCCGTGATTAGCCGGTTAATCGCGTTCTCGGTCGGTCTGATTACGCCGGTTATTTATTAATCGCAACTTCCGATTGCTCTCGAACGAATACGGCCGTTTCGAGTTCGCGCCGCGATCGCAGCCGTTAATCGCCGCGATCGGATCACGTTCGCCGACCATTGAACCACGGGACTCGCCTCCCGTAGCTACCCGAAAATAATCGAACGATCTGACGACGACGACGACGACGCATCGAAAAACAACGGGCGCGGAACGACGCTGTCGTCGACGATTCCCTTTGAGCTCCGCCCGGCACTCGCTTCTCCCGCGGGAGGCATCTTCGATGAAGCGCACGCGCGCGAGAGAGAACTTCTTCACCGACGATAGCTCCTCGACGCATCCGCGATCGCGACACAAGGAGGCGACGTGGGGTGTTCGGGGCCGGCGCGAGAGGGTTGTACAGGGTACGGATTCTACGTGTCTTCTCGTGTCCGGCGATCCATACGAAATTTCACCTAACACTCGGGCAATAAGATTCATCGTGTCGAGATCCGGTCTCGTGCTCATACGCACACACGTGTTCCCATGCATACGCACACGCACGCGTTCGTGGACAGCACACTCGTAGTAGTAGACACACGCGCAGACGACGACACGTACGCGAACACACACATTATCTCAATTGACCCAAAAAGAAGGCGAGCATCACGAGGACCGTCTTCGATGTCGGCGAGCCTGCTGCCGTGTTGCCGTGCTGCATCGCCGCTGGATGCTCCCCTGGAACAAGAACAACATGCATCGGATTAGCGTCCGGTCTGAACTTCCGGCAACACTTGCGACCAGATTTTCCTTCCCCCCCTCCCCCATTCCGCGTTTCTGGTACGCGATCACGGAGGATCGAGTCGAATCCCCACCCCTCACCCCCTTCCTCGAGGGAGAGAGATTCCTCTCGTTTACATTCGTCGTCGTTTTTCCATGTGTAGTCGCGCGCGATCCGACGGGGGATCTTGATTTATATACGAGCAACCGGCGTGCCGCGAGACTACTCGCGGGAGCAAATCATTTGAAATCGGATTCTACGTTGCGGCGCTTTTTACGCGGCACCTGGCAATTTCGTTGCCGTCGCCGCCTCGCGGAACTTGCCCGACTTGCTCCCGGTTTTGTTAGACACCCCCCCGGTGAACGCACTCAATCGTCGGAGTCGTTTGATCGATCGAACCGGCACTGGATCGTTGGTGGTAGCTGTTGGTTCAAACGTTTCGCGGGAAATTTTACGGATATTCGGAAGGTTTTGATGCTTTGGGGGTACGAGTGAGATTAATTAATTTATCGTCACGAGTAAGATTAATAGTTTAACAGTAGCATCATTTTTGATACGTTCTATAGATTATAATATTTTATCGTAGTTTAATTTTTATTACTTTTTTTTTTTTAAATAGTATTTTACGTCGCATCAACTACACTTGCGGTTATTAGCGACGACTTTTAGTTGGGGATATTAGAGTTTACTGTATAGGCTTGAATTTTTCAGGATTGAGATAACTTGTCCTATTTGTTTGCTGTTATTAAGGTGGAGGTTTATTACTTTATTCGATTCGATTTCATTTTATTTCCTTCACTTGTTTTACTTTATTCATTTTATTTTACTGTATTCCATGTAATAGATACATCGTGTGTAATTACACAGTTTTATTTTTCTTGTACAAATTCGCTTCAAGGGGTGGAAATCAACCCTTAAATATTCGACCAGCTCTGACTTTATTACTACAAATGCATCGCTTTATATAATTATAACGTAAATGATTTTGTTCTGATACCAAAAAATAGATGTGTCAATCCGATAAATGCACCCTTTAGGGTACAATACGTATTGCGCCCAGCGTATTATTTGCGAACGTTGCGAGCATGGTGAAAGGAAAGGGAGTAAAGCATTTAGCGGATGGAGGCGCGTCAACAAACGGAATTGAATGTGTATGCGGAGAATGTTCTCGGCTGCAGTCGCATTCTTGATTGATTTCTCGATAATTGCCGCCCGGTGGAGTAATGTTCGTTGACGGGATAAGCCAGAGAATTACTGCTATCGGCTACGGTAGAACCATGATGTATACTAGATTAGATGTCCATTTCGTATAGGCAATTAGATGGTAATTGCATACAGCAGATTTCGGCGTTCCGAGGAGAAATCGAAGTGGACCGTGGACACCCTTTGAAAGGGTCAAGTATTTTTAAGCGCAGAGTTATAGACTTCTACTTTGCACAAGTTATGGATAAACTGTAGACGAAACAATATTTTATGCTTATTTAAAAAGATCCGCGTCGCTTTGACGGAGTAATCGGCAAGGATTAAAATTAACCTCTTGCACTCGAGTGGCGACTCTGCGGCGCCATTAAAGTTATTGTAACACGTTCGAAAATTATTTTTGTAGATATCGTCAAAGCTTAGATGAAAAAGATTGTTGAAAGTGTAACTGTTATATGAGTGACAAGACTCAATTTCATATGCATAGAATGAATTTTGTTATATAAAACGGAAATACTAAAAGCCAAAAAATTATTTCAGATTTACAGTTAAAATGGCTTCGAGTGCAAAGGGTTAATAATCGACGAGCATATAGAAATGAATGGACTTGCAATATATAATAATTCCAAATAGCTATTTTACTACATAAACTATACTTCTTTCGATAAAATATCGTTTCACGTGCATGACAACCATCGATCGATTTCGTCGGGGGTGTTCCCTGCCGGAAACAACGCGACAGACGAAGACACCGTAATTTACAGGGACCGGAAGCGTCTGTCGAACTCATCCGGACGCATCTGTTGCATACTCTAACGGTCTAATGGATAGCAAAATTCGCCGTCGGTACAATCCGTTCGCCGATAATAGAATATTTAATTATTATCACGGGCCAACGAGATCTCGCCGACGCTACGTGAAACCCGTACCGAATGCTTTTAATTATCGGCGTTAACTAATTATATTTTCGACGGCGCGCGCGCGCGCGCGGCTCGTAACGACGCGAATTCACGGCACGAGTATTCCAACTGGAAACATCGAATTACTCGTATGATGTCTGTCCGACGCGATTCCATAATTAACCATCTAATCGATGATCTAATTCCTGCTCTGTCGCATTGGTTTAAAGGGGGGAGGGGGAGGGGAGGTCGCCGCGACGCGCCGCGGCGGCTGGCGTCCTTTGAAATTGACGGTCCCGGCGATAAACGTCGTCGTGCGTCTTAATTCACGGGGCAAAATTCACGTCGACGTCGCAACCGACGACGACGACGACGATCGCGACGATCGATCGTCTCACGGAGGAATTACGCGTTTGCCTCTTCCTTTACGGTCGCTTTCTCTCCTTTTTTTCTCGACACCTAGTACCATCCCCGAAAGCTTCATTTTTAATCTACCAAATATTTATTTATTTATTTCTGAGCTAGGCATATCTTAGTCGAATAATGAATAAAATTTTATTCGAGTAATTCATTCGATATTTTATTGGAATGAAATTTAATTCCAAGAATTTAATTGACATATTGTCTAGAATAATATTTGTCGAGGCATAATATTTTATTCGATGGACTTGTTCGATATATTATGCGGATAAAGTTGTATTATATGAATCGATTTGATATGTTACACGAATAAAATTTGATTTCAAGGTCGAGATATAATTCAAATAAAATTTTATTCGACGAACCTCTTCGATATGTTACTCGAATATAATGATATTCGTAATATTGCTTCGGTAAAATTCTACCGCACGAATTTATTCGTTGCTTTATCCCAATAAAAATTTTGTTCGCAAAATTTATTTTATCTTATTTGAATAATGCCCGACTGTGATCCGTGCTGGATTGCTTGAAAAAAATACAGATCAGAAGAGAATTTGTTGGCAGCGATGCATTCACGATTTCGGTGATCGGAATTTCCCATTGTGTGCTCGTGGAAGGTTGAATAAAATGATAAAGCAGATCTTAATAATCTCGGGGGTGCATAAAAATTGATGATGCATAAATACGGGCGTTAGTCGTCTCTTCCTACTTATAACAAGTACTATAATAATAAGGAGATATTATATCGAGTATTACGGCATAAATTAACATACATAAAATAGTTGAGAGCCTCGTTGCTTCCAAGAATGTTAAAAAATTCATCGATGTCATAGAACCAACGTTGCACATTTTCTATATTTCTGAGGTTCTTCGAAACGAGTAAGTACCACCTAAATTACTAATAACGATTTATAAAATTCCAATTTCCTTGTAATTAATATTTAAGCGTTCGAGTAAATTCAGGAAACGAACGATAATATTCCGTTCCTCTTAAAACCTAGTCGCAACGAAAAAAGCAACTGCGAAGAGAATGTAGCACGCGAAGGGGTTAATGCCGCGATAGGAACAATAAAAATAATCCGAGCGATGAGAAAGTTGGTCAGCAACTAATCTCGTTTCGCGGCCGAGCGCGCCGGTCTCCTCGATTCGAACTTATTCCCGGTATTGATTGCATATGCAATGAGTGCCGCGAGCGCAGCAACGCGGCACGATCCGTGAACAATATAAGCGCGTGTTCGTCCGCGCGTCAGACGTTCCGAATCTCGTAAAGTTGATTCGAAACGTGCCACTTGTAAATTTGCGTCGGTGTCGCGTCCGCGATATTTTCGGATGAGATTACAACGTAAGGGTGCGCACCCCGTTAGAGAGGCACCGCGGCGAAGCTCGTCACGAGCCACCGGCACGTGACGTAAATCGTATTGCGCGTGATGTGCAACTGTAAGTAAGCCGTGGAACGCCGCGCCGAAATTAGCAGCGGCAACCCACAACGCCCCTTGTCTCCGCGTTCAAAACACGCATCGGAATTTTATTTCGCCGCGGCGACGCCCCGGCGGTCCTGGGAACAAAAAGCAAGCCGGCCGGTGGCTCGCGATAAATCACAAGCCGTTCCCGCGATACATAATACATTTAAAGTTTACGGGCCACTTTCGGTGCTGCCCGAAATTACGGCCGGGGATAGAATAACGTCGATGGGAATGAAACCAACTTACCGCCTCGGTGCCTTTTCAAACCTGTCCGACCGCGATCAGCGATTCGACACGTGCGAAACGTGGCCAACCCCCTCCTCGAATTCGCCGATGGAAAACATTTACCGATTCGCTACGTAGTCGATACAATATTCAGCGACGCTTAAATTTCTTAAATTTCGGTTTTAGGGTCGGACGAGGGTCCGGGTTTATCTCTGCGCCATTGAAAAGTCGGAAACTTAGCGAAATTGGTAATTACACACGGAATTCCAATTATCTCGCGAAGCATCTTTGACGCGCGAATAAGTATGCAACGCGTTCATGCAAAGTCCGATCTAATTTATTCGAGATCAGCGTGCTACACTTTGATCGTATTCCTTGTAACGTCTACTTTCGCGTGAAAAGCCAGCATTACGGCCGCGTGTTTCCGATTTCGGATTCAACCAACCAGTCTGTGAGCATCTAAAATCGAAGGAGTTAAATAATTAAATAGAAAGTGGGAGATAATTGCTTTCGATGGGTCTTCCTATAGTAGCTTTAGATCAGGTAACTTGTGAAAGGTAACTTTCGCGACATTTGTCTTCTCAGTAATTAGAACTTTCAATTTTATATCGCAATATTGCAATTAATTTCTCGATCAAATTGAAATCTCATTCTTCGCTAAAATATTATTTATTAAATGATAATCCCCGTAACGTCTTCCGAACGTCTGTGGTTAGGTTGCAGTTACCATTTCGGTCGATTTTAACCAGCGGCCGTAAAAGGTAGCCTGCGTTAGGCAACGCGGCCGAGATAGTGGACGGCGTGGCATAATTTGATTCACTCTTCGATCTGCTTATGGACACAAATCGTGACGATGCTCCGCTTCCGCTGTTGTTACGCATATTTGAATATTTATCCTTCCACGGTGGTCTGTGCATTCATCGAGCATGGAGGAGAGACCCGAGCCCGTGCGCCTCGCTCGAGATAATTGCAGTTCGGGCCCGCGCGGTCCGCAGCTCATTAACACTGCCGGAAGAGGCCGCGACTTCGGCCGATGAAAGATGTCCGGCGATTCGTCAAGCGAGCGCGGTATTTACCAACTTCCGTCGATTACGCCGACTTTTATTACATGGCGGTGTTTTCGGTTGCTCGGGTCCTCGACTTCTATGCGTTAATCGAAGAACTGTTCTTAACAATAGATTGCCTAAGCAAGTCATTTTGACTGCTTTTCAATTTCAATTAGAAAAATAATTATGTAAATAATGACACAGCTTCTTATAATTTTGTGACTTTTTCTACACCATATAAATGCGTTTATTAATCATCGTTGTTGCCCCCCTCCTCCTTCATTTCCGGTATATACGTGTATATGTGTGTTATATCTATATTGCCGAAAAGCAGTCATTTTCCCGTCTTTCTAGTGTTAAGGGAATTGTAAAAATTTCAAAAATATTGCGCACTCAATGCTAGATCCACGGAGCATTGACAACAGCTGCTTCATATTAATTACAAAAATAATAATGAGACATTTATTCTAATCTTTAACGAGTTTCTTTGACTCGATTTATTCGGATATCCGTACGGTTCTTATCATAGCAACTTCTCCAATAGCGTAAATCATTCAATCGACCCTCGTACAAATGTTCCCATAATTTGTACAATCGTCCAATGATATTGCGCGAACATAGCACGGAATATTCCCTAAAAGAATACAAACTGATTCGCGAGTAGGTTAACGAATATCTTCGCGAACTCGCAACGCGGCCCCGAAAAAGAGACCAGCGGAAAGCAAGAACACTTAACACGTGAAAAATAGTGGTGGAAGAAAAGGACGAGGTCCGCAGATAAGTAGGGCTCTTGTTAGATACGGCGAGAATAAAGGAACGAAGGAGAATGATATATGAAGAACAGCGAGAGATAAGAGGAGCATTTACAGCGCAGGAAACTTCTTTCTTACGCAAATCCACGAAACGGTAAACAGATTAATTGTACACATTTCCGTGGCTACCTGCAATTTCTCTCGCTGCGATTATTAATTTCCTTGAAAGCATCGAACGGGTCCACGAGCATCGCGAAAGCACAAATGCGAAGAAAGATGGGACGCCATTGTGCGGTTTCTCTCGATGCAATTTTCATTTGAAATTGTTGTTCGCGACGGATTTAATCCGGCGTTGGTCAGATATTTTTACAAATTTTAATTTCGTTTAGAACTGAAATATGGAGCATTGCGTGTCATTAAACAACGAACGTGGTGATTCTTATTTTTAGAGAATGTTAGTTCTGTTTTCTAAAATACTCGGCAGACGAGATCGATTTTAATTACGACTGAACCGAATTATACAAATCTAACTGTTATTACTAGTAACAAAAATGAGTATTCCTATTTTCAGAGAACATTTGAACAGTACCTCGGCGCCCCGAATTTACATTTTGCATACGAGATCAATCTTAATTATGTCTAAACGGAGGCATTTAAATCCATTTCTTATCGTTTGCAAGAAGACCGACGTTTTCTATTTTCAGAGAAAATATTTCAGGAAAACAGTGCCTCGGTTTCCGAAATTTACATTCCGCGTGCGAGATCGATTTTAATTATATCTTCTCTGAATTGTACAAACCCCATCTCTTTATTATTAGCAACAAAAACGATTTCCTATCTTTAGACAGAACATTTGAAAATAACATTCGAAGACAGCATCTCAATTTTTTACATTTTCACAGCTTTCGTCGATTAAACGAACGAAGGAGCTCGCGCAGCATTTGCTCGTGTATAAAATAGACTCTCTCGCGCTGCATTAAATTTTTCCTGATTAAATTGTTGCGTTACATGGTAACTTTGCTTTAAACTAGGCGCTCGGAGCGCCCCTCGGGGCCGATACTTCAGAGCGAACGACGTCAAAGAAAAGCCAGCTTCTCGATCTTCCAAGTTTGACATCGACGAAGGTAGAACGGTATCTCTCCACCTGCTCTTGATGTTTCGCGTGGAACGTAGAACAACCGGTGCAGGCGCGGCCTCTGTGCAAACCCGATTTCGAAGAGGCCGATGTAACAGCGCATTGCGCAGTCCCCCCTCGGGACAAACCGGACACGTGATTATTCTATACCGAGTCTACGAAGCGGCTCATTAACATTACGCCTTTACCACGATGCTAATTAATCCTTTGCGCTCGAGCGATGATTCCTAGACGACATTAAAATTATCCCGCCACGTTCGAAAAATCATTCTTACGCTGACAAACCTTTAGATTTGAAAAATTGTTGGCGCGAGACGTAAAAATAAATTTTATACAGATAAAATGCACTTTGCCGCGTAAAATCGAGGTGAGCTAAAAATATGGTCTAAGCTTTACAGTTAAAATGGCATCGACCGCAAAAGGTCGAGTACCTTTGTAAAACCGAAAATGGAATGAACGAGTTCTTCCCTCCGTTATTTAACCCTTTGCACTCGAAGCCATTTTTACTGTAATTCTATAATATCTTCCATTTTATATGACAAAATGTTTTCTATGCATATGAAATTGAATCTTGTAATTCGTGGTAATAACAGTTATATTTTTCATAATTTTTGAAATTTAATTTTTCATACTATAAAAATTATTTTGGAGTGTACCGTAACAATTTTAGCGGTGCCTCAGAGTCACCATTCGAGTGCAAAGGGTTAATCGAGGTGAACGCGCGATGCGTATTCGAATAATTTCTGGAATCAAGAGGCGCGCGCGCGCGTGCGCGGTACGCCGCGAAGAAGAATCTTTCACGGGCGAACGCGTTTTCGGAACAGCGACGCGCAGAAACGCGCGGTCCAATTCGTCTTCATTAATTACGCGAGCGGCGGCGGCGGGCGTCGTCGCCCGAGATGCGTCCTTTGAAACTGCGGCTGCTGCATTATTTCCGTGGATGCATTAAAGCCGCGACTGGTTGGCCGTCACGTTTCACGGTTAAATTAATTCCAGCAGGATTAGGAGCTTCCTGTTGAAGGTTAACTAGAGAAGCCCTCAGGAGCAGCGGACGGGTTGCAGAAGCGTTTCGAAGCGGTCAGCAGTCGCGCGTGTTGAACCCCGTGATCCATCGAACCGTGGATACACCGGGACTGGCAACAATGTGTAAAATCGCGACGCGGAGCGTCGATTCGCATAGTTCCGATTAGTTGCCTCGATTAATTCATTTGCGGCGATCTGTGATTACATATATCTCGCGTCTCCATCTATTAATAATTGCCGGCAATTTATAGTGATTTATGGTGATCGCGGCCGGTAATTTTCCGGATAAAGTACTGAAAATCTGCATTCTGATAGCATCTTTTTTTACGCTGATTCGATTCGAGTGTACAATTACTTTGCTAACTAATTTTGTCGATGTTGTGAAGAATTTCTCTTTTACGAAGAAATGATGGGATTGGGAAAGTGTATCCGTTTCTCTTCAATATTATAAATGATTACGCGAGTCGTTTACTCGAGTAGAGAATTATCCGATTAATTCGGTCCAATACAGAAATATCCGAATAATTTGATCGAATATATAGATAGAATATTACAGGGTGAATAAATAGATAATCATTATTCGAATAAAATATTCGACCAAAAAGAATTGAGATAAATTGATATCTAAATAAATTTTGATTCGTCTAGATATTTATTTCGTAGCGTTGAATAAATTATAGTACCATTACCAGTCAAATGAAAATAACTAAAACAATAATCAAGTATTCAAGCTGAAATATTTATTGCACTTTCTGTACTCAATATCGAAGTGGATTGAATATATATTTTCGGAACTGATAATTTCTTTATCAGTCCGCCAAATAATTTCCGCCTAATTCGGAATCAGCGTAAAAGAATGCTACAAAAGTGTATGTTTTCTTAATTGACTCCGGATAATTACCGGTAGTCAATTCTCGCCCGAACGCCTACCGTTACGCAAACAGTCTCCGCAAGTGTGAAAAGCCTGGCGCGAAGATAAGCGCTTCTGCGTGGCTGCGAGACGTTTATTAAATATTTATTCAAATACAGAGCGTAATACGTTTAATTGGCGGTTCCTGTAATTCGTATGTAAAGGGGAGGGAATACGTACGGTCCGCCGTCGACTCTTTCTTCCTTTTTGGCTGTTCATTCAATTAAAGTAATTTAATTAAAACGCGTTTGAAATTCTTTCCTAACTGGAACAGACGCAATCGCGTTACCATCGGTTCCCCGGAACGCTAATGCATCCATATCATATTTACATGCTGTTTTACGTCTTTCACAGCAACTGGAGCATGGAAATATAATTAACGTGGTCTGTCACGGTTCACAGTGGCCCGCGAAGATGGTGATATTTTTTTTTCCCCCCCCCTCCTGCGAAAATTCCAACGTCGTGCTTTTTTTCTCTGCTTTTTTTCGAAGGACGCTAATACAGAGTGTAGCGAAAATATCGCGATATTTTCTATTAAAACCGGCCGTGCAACGGTCGCGTTACTCCACCGTGAAAAGAGTGCACGAAGCGGGAAGGATACGTGAAATTGCGGAGTTATTTTTACCAAGATCGTGCAATCGGCGTTATCGAATAATCGAGTAATGCGGGCGAGGCGAGTGGTCGTTCGAGATCGTTATTCGATGCGTTCCAAAAATTGTGCACGCGAAAATACCGCGCGAGAGGTTCTCGTTGACGTTTTAATTTCGCGTTCGATATATTATTAAGAAAATCTGTTTATTAGATTGCGCATGTTATGCATTGAAATATTTAGATAATTTTATAATGTTATCGCGTTACCATCAACTCGGTGAAATCGTTCAGAAAAGAAATAAGAAATCTAATTATTATCGACGACCGCAAGAAAATATTTTTACATTAATATATGTATAAAAATATGTATTAAACGCTGTTGAGGCGAGTACATTTTTGCTAGTTTTCGGAAAAGTTACCTCGAGGCACGTGAAATTTTTTTCCAGGCGCCGAAGGACCCGGTAAACGATATTTCTTTCGGGATAGCTGTTTCGACCCGGGCACGTGACTTTGTTAATAGTTGGTAGGCGCGTGGAAACCGGGGAAATCGGCAGCCTTTTTCACGGATTTACCGGCGCGTGATCACTCAAAGCCGCGCTACCTTTCCGCGGGGAAACCTTTGGCTTTGATCGGCTGCTGAAATTTCAATGTTGGATCAAAGAACGTCGGTCTCGTTTTGCGTCTCAATGGGACTGCTCGAACAGAACGCTCTACATGATTATGGACCGGTTGTTTCCCCCAAAAAGCTGTTGATTCGCGAAACTAAACAAAACTTCGGCGAATTCTTTGTCTTTTTTTATTTTGTTAACGATACCGAACTACCGTTTTTACTGTTTTTTTTCCCCGGTAAAATTCTGACCGTTCGCGATTGCATTCGGACGTACAAAAATCGTAGAAAACAAGTCGTTCGATCAACAATACGATATTTGTATATTAAAAATATCAATAATGTTCAGTTTGTTCTATATGTTATGTATAAATGAATATTAAAACCTAGCCTTAAGAAATTACGCGTTAAAAAATTTAGTTCCATGATTATCGCTTTAAAAACTGTAATTTCCGAATATTAATATTAAAATTATAATAATAACTGTGAATTGTAACGTGAATAGAGTCGTGGCCGAGAATAATTATTTTCTAAGTTGTAATTTTCGAAAATCGATATTAAATCGCTATTCTAAAATTCTCAATATTAACATTAAAAGCGCGTCATAATTTCTCTTTTCTCAGTGCTATTAATTTCGCCAACATTTTTTTACGATATCCAGCCGCGACACTAATTTTTAAGCATATCGCAGCTCCCCGCCATTGACATATTCCATTCGTTTCTTTGATCCGCAAATTTCCCATCGCTGGGCGCCGCGTCGTTGCGCGAATTTGTCACGGGCGCGATCGTTAATCAATTACCGACCGACCCGTTTCCGCGGAAAGTCAATTGCGACAGGTTTTACCGAAAACAGGGATAGCCCGTGAAGGTTGCGAACGGAGATTCATTGTTCACGATCGCGTGAAATACGCGGGGACCGGTTCGCAGATTCTAATTCGCCTCGCAGGATCGCGTATTACCATTTTCGAATGAAACGAAAATTACGCGGGCAAGGGAAGCCGTTTCAGTTCCGATTAGCCCCGCGGTTTCGACGAGCCCGATGACAATTACGGCCCGGCTAAGTAGTATTGTTCTGTTTATTGCAGTAATAACTCATACCATCGGCGGGCGCCGTAACGGCGATTATATCCGAAAGAAAGCTCATCTCTGACGCGAATTAACAACGAACGGGGGAACGTCATTTCGCACGGTAAATACGTCATAAACGTCCCTCCGCGAACCGAAATGAACGCGATACCATCGAGTTTCGCTGTATCAAAAATGATTAAGCGTTTCGCACGGTGCGATATGAAAATTGCGTAGTCGCGCGTGTAACGTGACGAATATTTCAGGAATGAAATAATTGCGGAATTACAGGAATTATGATAACGACGGAAGGAGAAACGAGTACTGTAAATATTGTAAAAATGAAGTAGTTACTTATTGGGTTGCAGGTAGAATTTATTGATTAAAACGGTCAATTATCAACGTGTTATTAAAATAGTTAATATAGTTAATCATCGTTCAATCAAATTCGTTTTTTAGATAAATATATTCTACAGTTGAAAACAGCAAACAATTGTTCCAAAGATCTTTTTACGCGACGAGTAGTTCGCAAGAAAAATTAAGGTGAAATCATTAAATGACTCGCCCTGTATATTTAATGAATGCGCGTGCACGACCGGAAATATGTTTGTGAAATTGAATCGTCTGTTAGTTTTAACAAATTACGAAGTCTGCTCGGGCACTTGTTGGGAAATAGGTCGTGGGTGGGGATCGTTAAAGTACATTGTAACTGCAACTCGGCGAGAACGGTTAATTCAGTCGACAACAGTGGCCATTCTTCGATGGAAAACTAATATCCGGCACCATCGAACGGCACACGAACTCGCGGAGTTATTTATTTAACTCGCCTCAAGAAACTGATCACTTTTCCGATATTTATATCTGCCATTTTCCATTAATCACGAACTACCACTTTTCATCCGAGCTACGAAGCTTCTATGCGATTTTAGAATTCTATGTTCTCGTGTCAAGGTTATGTCGTCTCAGCATTGCATTATTTAAATACGCTATACTATTGTGTTAATAGTAATCTTCGTATCTTAATCAACGAGAACGTTAGCATTTTCTAGCATATTTATTGTATATTTTCTGACGTATAGTCCTCACGCGACAAGAAGGCCTTTTCGTGACAGCATTCCCCCTCCTACTAGCTTAGCAATGGGGTAGCTAGTAGAGGGGGAACGTGAGCGTAAATGCGCTTTCTTGTCGCGCGAAGACTATACTAATCTTCATCGATTCTATATAACGAGTTCAGAAGTTTCTTTCTTCGTTCAATAATCTTCCCAATATTTTATATAGTGCTTTTCATGGATGTATGAAATCTGCAGCGTAATAATAACTATATTTAAGGAGATTATTAGAAACAAACCGCACGTTTCAAAGAATTTCTTTGTAGACTGCTTAAAATAAAAAATCCCGTTTCCGGTTTCATTATTATTCCAACTAATATTTAAAAATTAAAATATATAAAATTAAATTACAAACAAAATATTTTAATCACTGAAAATTTAATAATTCCAATCAAAGTAAAGCAGTCCCTCTAACATCCCCGAAAAATTCGACTCAGTCATTCCGGTTTCAAACAAAGTTCTACCGTTACAAAAGGATGTCCACAACCCCCGCGCGCCCACGTTCCGCCCCACTACCGTAAATTCGTTACGAAAATTCCAATTTGTGTCCAGAATTTTGTTCTTTGTCCGCGCCTTGGACCGTGCCAAAAACTCGTCTACCCCATCCGGCGAGTCCGTTTCCGCGTTATTCGTTTCGCGGGCTGTTTACTTTTTCGTCGGCCGTTGATGGGACGATTTTCATAAGGCATTGTTGATTCGTCCGAACACGGCGTAGGCGCTAACGCGATGCACACGTTCGTCCAATATTTGCGAAAAGTGTGTCGACGCGCGCGAACGCGGCCTCCGCTCCCGCTCTGCTCCGCGCGCCGGTTCCACCCCTCCCCCCCCCCCCCCCCCCCCCCCCGTGCAAATACAGGGAGAACGTGTTTGCCACCCACGGAAGCGTTATAATATTTAATTTGTTGTTGCAAAGTTTGTACTGTGTCCGATTGATTACGACGCGCCCATGCACGGGCGAGCGAGCGAGGGCGCGAGTACGCGCGAGAAAGAAAGCTGATACGAAACAGTGATTTCTGGCCGCTGCGACGAGACTGCGACGACTGCAGCTGGTGCAGTTTCTGCGAGAAACTCCGTTCCACTGGCCTTGTAAGTTCATTCTTCCGCATAGGTCGTAGGTCATTTCATTTCAAATCAAGTCCAGCCATTCGTGGGTCAAATATTCATGTTATCTCAATTGCAAATGTTAACTTGGGCGTACTTGTTAACTTGGACTGTCTCTACAGGGTGTCCCAAAAGTCGACTCGCGATCATTCATTCTCCTTAACTCTATAGTTCTGCGAAAACAAATCACTTTATTAATCGCACAGAAAGAATTATATTATCATGGAAACAGTACAACAAAAGGAACTTAAAAATTGATCTTCGAGTCTATAAAAAAAATTCTTTCAGAATACAAAAATTACGTTTATACCGAAAACTCGTAGAGGCTGCCAAGAAGGCACCGTAACTGGCATCCTCCGCGCTATCTCGCGAATGATGAAATTCGCTGGGCAGGTGATGCCCGAAAATTCGGCGAGCGGTACGGTTTAATTGGCAAGGTTATAATGATTCCTGGGCAGCAGGAAAATAAGCTCGCGATAACAGTGGAACGATCCGTCGGAGGTTCATCCGGCGACGCCCGACCGTCGGGATGATTTCCTTTGTGACGTGATTTCTTAAGCCACGGCGCTTATTGTCTTCGTTCTTATTCGCCGCCTGTCGCGCTCCCCCTCCCCGCCGCTCGCGTTTCCGTCCGCCGTCAAAGGGAAAGATGTCGGCTGCACTTTTTCCGGGGAGAATTTCGGTATCGCGTTGCCCGGCCCCGCGATGCGTCCGCTGATAGCGCCGAAAATGAATTCGCCTCTCTCTCTCTCTCTCTCCCTCTCTCTCTCTCTCCTCGCAGCTTCATCCGCCTTTTGATAACGCCCATAAATGAGATTGGGTACGTTTTCTGTCCGCGGACGAAGTTCGAGTTCCGGCGTGAAAGGCGGCCGGTTAATTTAGGTAACTCATAGATTGCAGTATCGCGGAGTTGGCTTGTTCCCTCGTCGGATTCGGGCGGACTCGCCGGCGTCGCGATTAACGCTGATTAGCTGGACGGAACTCGCGACTCGACTTCGTGAAAAAGAATAGATGCTCGTCGTATGAAGCGACATGTATTATACGATAATAATATCGTTGCTTCTCTGCTTGGTTTTGCCATTAGTTAGCGTTTGAAATGCACGTCGTGTTAAACTTTCAAGAAGCTATTATTTGAGATTAACCCTTAGCGGTCCTACATAACCTGACATAGATACGAACTCCAATGTTCATCGATAGACTCTATACTATCATCATACTTGGCTAAAAGTTAATCAATATGCACTGTCATTTAGCTGGAAGAATAATGACGTATGGAAAAGAAATACCTTTCATAAGGAAATCGCGAAAATTAAGGATTCGAGAAAATTCAAAATAAACACTACCATGCGGATAAGCGGCTGGCGAAATCTGCGCGGCCCGCAAAGGGTTAATACGAATCGATATTGTTAAAACAGGTGTTTCTATCGTTTTATCGAATTTAATTCAATTATACCTATCTTTTTGGTAAAAAATGTTTTGCTTTAATCAAGAATGATTTATTTAGTGAAATAAAACTAGAGTGGCACCGAGTAAACATGAAGTGAGTTTTGTCCAATTAGCACCTCGAATCGCGACGCTGTGAGCCAGAGACCTATGCGCCGGGTCTTCTCCATTGCCGGATGCAAAGGGTAGCATAACTGCTTGTGTTGCGAGCTGTTTAGCCGACGCGGGAGACTAATTTTATCGAACAAGCGGAACAGAGCTGCGAGAACTCGCTGCCGGAGTCGGAGCTGATACTTTCGGTTTACGGGTTCATGCGTTCCCTTGTTTCTTAAGGGGCAGTCGCGTCTGCGAAAGAAGGGCCGACACCTTCTTCTTGGTCGCTGCCGGAATGGCGCAGGCCCGTTCAATTTTTACTGTTCGATCCTTAAATTTTACAAACACCGCGCCAATGCTCGTAACTTTCGCTCCTCATTTACTTGCTTCGGTTTACGGACGTCGCGTCACCGGTTACTTCTTCTCATTAGCACTTCGGTCGCTGCTCGGGTCACGGTCGTGTAGAAATGTTACGACTTGAATGCACCGGAACTTGTCTAACCCGTCGAGTGTCGAGAATCAGGTGGCAAATGTCGATCGAAGTAACTTAAACAATGAATGTGGACCTAGAAAGTCACGACTAAATAGTACTAGTTAAAATATTAATTTCACTTTTTCAAAATTTGGTTATTGTTTAGTATAGCTAGATCGCTTATTATTGCTAAATCTTCAAGAAAAATAGAAATAGTTTGAATTAATTGTAAGCCATATATTTCAACAAAGCGCGTTAAGTTCCTTTGAAATATTTCTATTATTCGAAGCTCGCCACACTAAATGCATAAAAATCGCAGTCTATTAATTACTATCTCCCGATGAAATACGATTAAACGTCATCGAAATTAATCGCAGTGTTTAATTACTGCGCGGAACTGATTAATATTAATAATTCGTACGCCGCAGAATTTTACGTTCTATTTTAATAAAATTTACATTTAACGGCGCCCACCCGGAAACGTATTTCGCGATTTCCAGGCCGAAATGAAATTCGAAATAAACTGAAGAAGATCGGGGGAGAACACGCGCCCCGTATTAGCGACTCCACACGCAAGATTATGTTTGCAATTAAATCGCGAGGCGGCGCACAATTGGGGGAAACTTTTCCCCCCTCGGCCCCACGCGAAGCTTATTTTACGACGCGGAGTTGCAGAACGAATTCTTTCCGAATTAATTGCGAAACCTAGTGATTTCAAATTAAAAATGCTCGTAAGAGGAGTGCGCGCGGGTTCTCGGCAAAATTCAAATCTGGGTCAGATGCGGTTTCCCCCCCCCCCCCCCTCCCCCCTGCGGCCGCGTGTATTTTTCTTGTATTAACATCTGCAATTTAAATTCAAAAGTGATCGCCGTATTTTACGGGCGATGCTGTACGCGTGCGTCGGCAATTAAAAATAATCAAATGCCGCGGCGGATTTCATTCTAACCGAATGATCCGCGTATGAAACGTGCAAGGTAATTTATTTTCTACTAAAACGGTCTGTACAATAAATTATGAAATTAATTGATATGGAAAGGAACAACCGAATAGGCTAGTTCTTCATACCTTTTTAAAACCATGATTAATCGCTTCGAGTCGTTCAACCGATTTAATATAAAAATTGCGTGTGATTATTTTATAGAAGAATCATGTCGAAGAAAATATTGTTTTATACAAAAATTCTATTCGGTAAAATATTACATCGTAGTAGCATCGGTAAAATATTATTTTACAAAAGATTTTAACACGTTACTATTTTATACAAAAATCCTATTCGATAAAACATTACTACATAACAGAGAAGTATTGTTTGATCAGAGAATCATATTTAATGAAGTATTATTTCATAACCGTATCATGGTAAATAAAATACAATTTCTTAAAAAAAATCCTATTCAATAAAATATTACTACATAACAGCGAAGTATTGTTTGATCAGAGAATCATATTTAATGAAGTATTATTTCTCAACAGTATCATGGTAAATAAAATACAATTTCTTAAACAGATCCTATCGAATAAAATATTACGTTACAAAAGAACCTTGTCCAATACTATCCTACTTACAAAACGACGATATCTAAAAAATACTACTTCATAAATAAAACACAAGAACGAAGAATTCATTCCGAAAATAAACATACAGCTGTATCGTACTTCCAACTAACATTCGATTCTCTCCCTTCATTAACGTTATCGCAGCGTTCCGTTCCCTCGACGCAACGTTGAATTACAACAAAATTATTGTTCGACTCCGCTCTGTAAATGCAGCTTAAAGGAAAGATACCCTATCTCGGAATAAATCGGCACAGAATTGGCTTCCGAACCGTGGGCGCTCGTAAGTGCCGGAAAGAAAAAGAAAAAAAAAAAGAAACGTAGATTGTCATCGAATCGCGAGCAAAGGAGAATTTTACCAGAAACATAAAAAGGTCGCCGGTGCATTTTACGAAATTAAATATCGCGGTGCGGCCGTATTATCCGAGCCTAATTCTCGTTCGGTTCGTGCAACCGAAAGATCTCCGTGGCACCGCGACACGCGGTCACCGGGCGAACTTAACAATCAGCCCTCATTAACGTCTATTCCGTGTTTAAATCAGTGGAAACGCCGTTTCGTGCGCGACAATGTAATATTTATCGTAATGGCGGCAACGCAAACGGCGAGCTGCATAAAAAGAACCGGTCGTAACTGGCGGCGGCGGCGGAGAAGGTTTAACGCCGGGACACGCGGGAAAGGCGACCGCGCGGCCACCTAATAGAACTCCGATAAATGGTTTTCCAAGGGCGCGTGCGTTACCTGTAACTTTAAATTAACCACAAATATCGCCGTCCCGTAATTTTCCTAGCGGGGAGGGGGGAGAACTCGAGACAATTCGCCGGTAATTTACGAGCGAATTTTATCGCCCGAGCTTCTTAAAGTTCCCTCCTTAAATAATCGATTAAAGCGGAAGCATTTACCGTTCCCGTAATTTTTACTGGCTTTCATAAGTTCCTTTAACCCTTTCACGAAAGACTATAATTTCCTTAGTGCCGGTAAACTTCTTGTTAGATAGGCGATAACGAACTTTCGAACAAATAACTCTTGATGATCGGGGATGGTACACCGTTAAGTTTAGCAAAATAGCCGGAATCGTGTGTACCGTGATAAAATTTCATTTTCGGTGCTTCGACGCTTCCGGTGCTCGATCGAGAACTTCCAAATCGCTAATTAGCGACGGCGGTGCTATTAAAAAGAAAATGTGCCATCGAGATATTAAATTATGTGTTCTAATAATTTAATATATATCTGAAACGATTGCGAGAAAGTGAAATTAAATGAAAATAACATCAATATAGCGTGTTTATATTATATTAAATTATTATTACGTGTTCACAGTTGTCCACTATATTTATATTTCTTATTTAATTTCGAAGCCTCCCGATCACTTCCGAACAATTCGGAATTTCTGCACGATGGTCCCGAGTTGTAATGAATTTCATTTCACGGCGTCACGACATTACGCGAGATCTTCTCCGCGCCCGTTTTTATCGTTCCCGAAGCGGACGGCGCGCGGACTCGCATTCCCCCGATCGAGCTTTATTGTTTCAAAGCGGCGGCACCTAAACCGCGCTCGACCAGGTGATTCAGTTTTATGCAAGTCCCAGTGACACCGCGGAATTTCTAGATTTCAGTCCTCCACCGGCCTCTTCTCAAGCCGTTTGAATTCCGCGGAAAAGAAACGGAAGTTCCGACCCGGTAATGGCGACCGCATCGGTGAGTTTCACGTTTTTACGAACCATTTATTGGCACATGTCGGACGCCGCGGCGAACTTTCAGGCAAAGTCCGCCGCTGGGAGGGGGGAAAAGGCTACAACAATTCCAATCTGGAGAAGATTAGATCTGACGTCATCAGGAAATTGTCTTGTCGCGTCGTCTTTCTCTACCGATACGATACCGATCGATATCATCGTCACTCGGTGCTGTAAATTTCACCAGTTTTCAATTATCATTGTTGCTTATTTAACATTTATTTACGCCGCGAATGTTACGTTTATATTTGTGTTATACAGAGATTGGTATATATAATTTTTAATATTGCAACAAACCGTCTGGCACATTTGTTTAACCCAATTGTCGACATTCATGTACGATTTAAAAATTATCGAAATTTAAGAATTATCGAAATTCATATTAAATTTTAAATTCAGCTATCGTAATTCGTATTAAATTTAAAAATTAATCATCGAAATTCATATTAAATTTAAAATTCAGCTATCGTAATTCGTATTAAATTAAAAAATTAATCATCGAAATTCATATTAAATTTAAAACTCAACTATCATAGTTCATATTAAATTTAAAACTTGACTATCGTAATTCATATTAGATTTAAAACTCAACTATCGCAATCCGTATTGAATTTAAAAGTCAATTACCTAGCTTCGTAAATTAACGATCTAAATTCGTATTGATTTTAGAAATCGATGCCACACCAAAGAATCGTAGAAGACAAAATCTGGCTGCGCGAAGGTTCGCTTTCGTCCGCGACAAGGTGAACTCGTTTTAAAAGAACGCGAATGAAAACGTGTGAACACGTTTCGAAGGGGTGTGAACACGGCGCGCAAGAGGACGAATTTAATTCGAAATACGCTCCGAGTACGACTTCCAAATTATGAATTCATAGGAGAGGGGGGAGAGAAAGGAAAAAAAAAGGTGAACGCGAAACAGGAAAGGATGAATTTCGAGTGGAAAATTGAGGAAGAACCGTCGAACGAGAGGCAGCGCCGTCTGACCGGATCGGATAATTCCAAAATAGTTCCGCGAGAAAGCCATGAAAGCGGTTCCGGGCCGGGCATTGGAAAGGAAAATATTTGATCGTGGATCGGAGGGGGGGGTGAAATAAAATTCGCGTAGAGTCCGCCGGTGAAATCCGTTTAATGAGGTACTAGAAAAGAGGAACAGCCAACAAACCGCGACAGTAATCCGAATTACGCCGCGGAGCATCGTTTAATAACTGCGAAGTGGCCCGTTAAACCCCGCCCCGGATCATGTGATCTTAAGTCCGATCTCGAGCGGCTACTCCGCCGGATGGATTGGGGTTTGGACGAGATGGGGAGGGAGGAGGCGGAGGACCGCGACCGTAAGTGTCGTCGAAATTACAACCCCCCTTTTCCCGCCGTTTTGCGATCGAAAACGCCGCGCGGCGAATCGTTCGACGACGGTGAAATCTCTGACATTCCCAAGTTGCCAGCGCGCGGCCACGTTTGCCGGCACGGGGGCAGGAGGAGGAGGAGGTGGCCGCTGAAAACCTCTGTAATCTTCGGATGCACCGGGGGGGCCCCCCACCCCCCACGCTCGTAATTAACGCGCGCAGCTCGATCGACCGAAAAATACCGGGATTATCCGGCTTGTTGCTTCTACGCGGGGGATCGACGGGGGAAATTTCATCCGCGGGGGGAGGGGGGGTGGCCGGCCGGTCGCGCGAGCTTTCCACGGGAATTTCGGCATCGTTCACGTCCGAATAAATCGATCTGCTGATTTAGAAAAATAAAATGGATCCCGTTGACGCCGGATTTCGAGACCGATTACCGGACGACGGATTTCGCGAATTCGCGCGGCACCCGCCCCGCCCCCCCCCCCCCCCCCCCCCCCCCCCCGATAACGCAAAGCTACCTATTACGCGACGCTTTTTCCAACGGCTATAAGATTATCAGCGATTTTATTGCGAACTTCAAAGCGCTCGAAATTTGTATTACCGTACGATAAACTGATCTTTCTGGATAACGCGATGAACGTTTCGAATACAGTGTATTTCGGTCGAATTGAAGCGTCGCTGATTTATCGACGATAAATCGTCGGTTTTTCGGTGGCCGTAACTTTGTTAAAAATTATCGGAAAATTGTGAGTCTTTTTTTAAATCGAAGCTTGAAATCTATGCTTTACGACTGTGCGTTCAAATTTTACAACGCCGCGTTACCAATTTTAATGTCGTCGCTATGACGATACTATTCTAAAGAGGGCATGTTCGAGATACCGAAAAAGTGATAAGTTTAACATCTTTTATGAACTTGGATAAATTTTTTTCGAGAACTTCGTTGATGCCATGGCAAAGTTCAGACTTTCCCCTTTAATTTGACGGTCGAATTAAGTCGCTACGATTTTTTCTCACATAGTTACAGCACTTTATATGACGAGCATACCGACAGATAGTTAACCCTTTGACTACGGCACACTTTGTTACGCACCGATCGTACCATACGGCAGGGATTGTGTTACGATGTGCGCCGAGAACGGCGAATTTTTGGGTAGGGATGCATTTTTGTTAAAACATATTTCAATAATCAAAAATCTGAATTTTACTATATTAAAACAATATTATTTATTTTCTTGAATCTGACTTGGCATAAATATCTAATAAACATTGTCTAAATAAAAAATAACAAAATATTTAATAATCAAGTAAGGTATCAAGCGCATATAGGCGCCCTCCGTATCACAAACGCAAAATTTCTAAGCGCCTATAGGCGCCCACAGTAGCCAAGGGGTTAATGCGACCACGGTGATAAAAATCCAATTAAATCAATCAATAAATTATGTTCCAAAGTAAGTCCATTTTTCACACGACGATTCCAAATAACATGGAAATCCGAGCAGAACCATCAGAAGCGTTAAACGTTATCGGTCGACGATCGATAACGTTAGTCGATCGTTTATAATCTATCGGTTTCGCGCAACCAAACGTGTCCTTCGCAAGGTAATACATAACGCGTGGTTAAATAACGAATCAATTTACCAGCCGTGGCCACCGCTTCTGCAATAAATTTTGGTTTTCCCCGGCAAGACAGCCTTGACGTTTCGAAGCTGTATGATGCCCCCTAATAATAAATTCTTGTAACCAGAGATTACAGATGGCAATAAACTCGTGATTTAGGGGGGGAAAAATAAATCGATACGCCGGCAAGTTTACGGTCTGCGAACTAACCGTTTACGGCGCGCCTATTTTTCAAAACCGTCCGACACTGTCCGCCGTTCGTACTATTATTCAAAGTTCCCGCGAAAGTGATTTTCAAGGTTTCGCGAGTGTATCGAGAAACGCGCAAACATCGAATGAATAAATACTGTTGCAACTAGACTTTATGCAGAATAATGATTTCCTGTGTCAATTGTTGGTGATGGAATTTGGATGAACGTGCTGCTTTTAGTTCTCGCAATTTTAACAAGTCGAACATAGCAGAATAGATATTTGAAAATTTGTGAATATTTCTTTTCATTTAATATCGCTGTGCTTAGAAATAAGGTATGGGTAATGACAAGAGAGCGACATAAATATATACGAACAAATGATAATATAAAGAGTGTCTTTTTCTTCTTTAAAGCCTTAAATTTATATGACTCATTATGGTTTTCTAATATAATTATCCATGGCAATATAGATCTTAATTATAATCTAGAGTATACGTCTTTACGTATAATCGTAAACTACGTGCTTATTGATGACATTATTATTATTATGATAATAATATAACTCTATTATAATATAATTAAAACATAATTATTATTACGATTATAATAATAATAGCGGAACAAGTAGAGTAGCACGATGAAATAAACGAATACAATTCCAACGCAATACAAATTTTCGGAGACCTGCGAGCATAAGTTACCACGGGTATGGAACAGAAAAAAAAAACGAACAGCGGGACCTCTCGTTACATATTTCACAATGGAACGTTTCATTTCGGTAAGAGTAACGAGCCGGTCGTATATGCGTGCAACGCGGGCCCATAGTTTATTGGGCTTGATACAGTGATTTAGAAATCGCGAGGAACGACGGAGCCGACTTCCTCGTGTGTAATGCATCCCCGTGAAATAAAGCGGTAAGGAACTGGTCGAGCATTGCGTTTTAAACATTACTCCCGGCGCCGGGGAATATTTCTTAGTTCATCTCTACGGCCGGCGGCGGCGGCGGCGGCCTTCTGTATGCATGCACACGTACGCCGGGCTTGCACGTGCGCACGCACACCGCCCTATGATTATCGCTGTAAAGACGTCCGCGTATATTTATGACCGAATTAACCCGCGGAAATACCAAGTGCGCGGGCATAAATGTGGTCGTATAAATACATGGCCGATGGTTACGTTTTCTATGGGATCGCCGTGTGTAGTAGCAGAAGCCAAGTTTTGTAAGGGCCGTGGATTACAATTTATAGATTTTACGATGGCCGCGTCGTGGATTCGATAGGAGGGGGGGGGGGGGGGGTCCCCCGGCCGCATATTTTCACCGTCGGAATTTATTTTCCCGCGTGGTTCCCGCATTCGCGATTCCTTTTTTCGAAATTCCCGGCGAGGTCGCCGCAGAGGATCGCGCCGGCTCGCTGAATTTTTCAAAGCGTCCGCTGTCCGTCGCTCTGTGTAACACGAACGGGAATTTATGGTCTTCGAACGCTGGGACAGACGTAATTTGTTACGAGCTGTGTAATGAGCGCGTTTATGGTCGAAATGAGTAGATTAAATGTAAAACAGTAAAGTCATCAATATCGTTGCGTTATATCAATTTAATTGAAATTATTTATATAACATATCATTGTAACATCTGGCAGATGTGAACGTATATCCAATTTGCAACTAAGAACAATAATATCCTATTAATATTAATATTAATAATATATCCAGCCTTACTGCCTCTTCTAAGTTCTGAAAACAAATTTCGAATTTCTGAAAAGCAAACTCTGTTAAAAGACGCGGCCATAATTTTTTAAACAACTATTATCCCCGGCACCTGGAATTGTCGCACAGGTCTTCGTCGAACCGGCGGGGTTTTAAATGGAAAACCACGAGAGACGATGATTCGTTCGACTAGAAAAAATTATGGTCAGTCGGTCGCCCACGAGGTCGGGTTAAGACGTGAGAAATTAAGTTGCTCAACGAATTATGCAAATGCTGATAGGTTGGTGAGGTAATCGAAGAAGTGGTATTATCGTTTCATGATCGGACAAGCGCCGCCGGCGGATCGGTGGAAGACTAGATCCACGGTATTTGAAATTGAAATAGAACGTTCCCCCGGTTTAATTAATGCAACGCGCGACCGAGGCTTTTCTTTTCGTTCTTCGCCAATTAATTCCGCATCGACGCCTCAACGATATTTCATTGTCCTCTCTTTTCTATCCGCGCGACCGTTCCCGCCTCTAATTAACACGTGTTCCGCGAATTGTACGCGATCTGTTGACACGTTTGGAATTTCGTTGGAACAATCGATTCCGATACCGCGGCCGATTCCCGCGCGCCACTGTGTATGGATCTCAATTCGATCGTTCAGAAAATCGCGCGTTATAATCCCCCTTCGTTTGCGTCATTTCAACTGTATCGTTTCGCCTCGCGCCCGTTACCATAGCAGGATTATTCGATTGTGTTCGAACATTACGGCTCGTTCTACGAAAATCCGTTCCATTTTCTGTTGGCGAAGTATAAATTGATTTATACCGATGTCTAAACTATTGTGGAATCGAGCAGCGTTAATGAGAATAATTACTTTCGCTAATGGATATAGATGGAAATAGTTTTCAGTTTTTTAAATATTTTATATCACAATATTTTTTAATATTTTTTAATATTTCTTAAAATTTTTTAATATTTTATATATTTTCGTCACTTTAAATTTCACAAAATGTGCAAAAGAAAGCAAAGTATTTTTATTATATATACTCTATATAGACTATAATTTACTTTCATTTGTTTTCACCAGTTTTGGCTTCTCTGAATTATAGAATTGTTAAAACAATTATTTAAGCGATTTAGGTTTGATCAATGAAACGAAATTTCCAATTATCTAAAGAATAGCGCTTCCACACCGAGAGATAGAGCCGTAGCTAGCCATACGTGTTTCCTCGGGAAGAATCGATCGTTCATTATGGTCGCGACGTAGTTACCGTTAACTCACTTTTCTGAACTCCGTAGCAACTTTTAAAAGCCATGTGGTAAGAACACAACCGGGCCGGAGAAGCTTTTATTTGAAGTACCGCATGCGATAGAATTTTGCGAAGAACTACCGCGAATCGTGGCTCTTGAGCTAAATAACCATTCTGGTGAACATTCGCTGCCTAATACTCAATATTTTATTTCAACAAAATATCTTAATTAAATTCTAGTAATACGAGACTAATAAAAGGGTGAACCAGAAATAGTTACAATTACGAAAGCAATTAAAAATAACCCGGAGTTTCAAAATTATCGTAAGTCATTGAAAAATTAGATTTCCGAGCTAATTTTAAGTAACTTTTTCCTTTACGAAAATATTCTATACAGTTTCGTTAACAAGTTATCGACGAAAATCGCGGACCAATCGCAGAGCAAGTGCGCCACCGCGCGCAAGATGTACCTGTTCACTGATTGGTCCGCGCTTTTCGTTAATAACTCGTTAACGAAGCCGCGTAGAACATTTTCGCAAAGGAAAAATTTCCTCGAGATCGTTCGTCTCACCGTCTCGCATTGTTTTTGGCACGCCCTGTACAGCGAAGTAATGAAGACAAGCGTCGTTCGATCGGTTCTTAATACAATAGAGACTGAAGGGGGGGGATGCTTAAGCCCCGTCGCGTTGCCACGAAAGTGCGAGACAGGCATTTACGTTCGTCCTATACGTGCCCGGCGTGTGTTGCTTATCTACTCGGCCCCTGATTTGATTTCGATATCCCGGCATTCTCCCGCGGGAATTCGCAGTTCCCCCCCCCCCCCCCCCGCCGCGAAAAATCTACGAGGGGAGGAGTTTTCCCGGCTAGTTTTCGAATCACGAAATCTCTTTGTGCGGCCGTCTCTGCGGGAACCGGCTGATCGAATATCGGGCTGCCTTTTTTTGTCAAGGGAACCGATATTAGTTCCTGTTATTTGTTCTTCCGCTTTTGTCCGGCGACGTAGGATCCCGCGCGCGCGCCGTCACCGCCGCCGCTCCCCCTCCCTTCGATTCCGATGCACGTCCGAATGGAAAATATCCGGCGTGTTTTCCTTTCTGACGCGGATAAACAACCGCGGTTTAATCTTCTTTAGAGTGTAACACGGCGCGACGCCGATTCCGCGTTTCGATAACCAATTGTCGCGGGCTCTCGCGTGCTAAACGCGAGCCCGAGTGTGCCGGTTTACATCGTCGATATTCTAGAAATTTCATTTTTGACGGGCAGAGAGCTTTTTATTCGGTAAATGGGTTTGTGAAATAATAATTTATTCTTTACTTACCGAATTTATTCTTCACTTACCAAATATATTGTTTAGCGTCTAAATTCAATGTTAAGATAATTTATAGTTTTCGCGAATATTAACGAGAGCAGATTTTTCCTAGTATTTTAAAACATGGCCGACGCAGCGCGTTCGAGTAACAGTAATAAATTGAAACGGGGATGAGAAGAAGGGGAGATCGTGTTCGCATAATGTTATAAAAATGATCATATTACTAATAGGGTAGAACACGGGCATTAAAGATAATTATATAAATGAGGATACACGAATATCGTACGTACATTATTATATACACTTTTTGTGCTCCTTAATAAATCGAAAATGTGTATTTATCAAAGCGCCGAATTCGGATCTTAATGGATTAAGTATAAAAGATTGCAGTGCCCGCTGCGGAAGAGAAACGCATCTCAGAAATTGTTTTCTTCCCGAATAAAAGTCTCGAACTGACGTCATTGGTCGGAAGTTGTTTTTTCGTGGGCTGCAGCGTCGAAGATGAAAACACGTAACATTTTGTGTTTCGTTAGTCCAATGAACATTATGTTATTCAAATTTACGATATGAAAGCAAGGATACGCTAATTGGTAAAAAAAGCGAGTTCCAGAAATCCCGAAGATAATTTCGCGAGGTGATTAAATCCGAATTGCCGGACGTGAAATTAGTAATGACAATCGATATTTTAACACGTTGATCTCGGGATATAAGTTAAGCGAATCCTGGATAATCTATTGTGCGTTCGAATTGCATCGCTGTGCATCCAGGACATTGATGGATACGAAATCGTTGTGTCCTCATTTAACGGCCGTCAGTTTCGGCGGACAACTTCACGACAGTAATCTGTTGCGTTTTACTGCACCGTGTGCAGCTAGAGCGTGCATCTAAAGTGCAGTCGGTCTATCATTTCGCCCGCTAAATTACTGATCATTGTGCAATCTTTATTTCGTTGTAGAAATTGTTTGATTTCTATTTTAGTCCATTTTATTCTATTTTATTTTATTCTATTCTATTTTATTTTATTCCATTCTATTTTATGTTATTCTATTTTATTTTATTTTGTATTATTGCATTCTATTTTATTTTGTACTATTTTATTTTAGTTCGTTTCATTTTATTCTTTTATTCCCACAAGAGATTCGATTGTAGATTATTTTATATATTTTTATAATATCTTGTTTATGATCGTTAACTCCAAATTCATTATTACCCTAATCTATCGCTTATTCCTAATTTGATCAGAATTCGCAAAGAATATTGTAAAAATAATTGGCGTCGCATCGAAGCAACTTCTTAATACGAATTCAATCGAAGAAAATAACAATTCGGTTCCGTGATATTTTCGAAGTTGTCAGACCGCCAGTCAACATTTTAAGGAGTTAATTCCGCGTCCAGGTAAACCATTTCGCGAGGTATCGGGCAATTTCCATTTTCCGGGCGGTGTTCAAAGTTATGCGGCAGTTCCCGAAGACAGGGAGCCCCGGAACATTTCAGATACCGGGAGTGTTTTGTGCCCAGCGAAGGTATTGGATATCCAGCGGTTCTATAGATCCCCAACGAATCGAATTGCCAAGTATCTTCGGGTGTTCTGGGTCAGCGTCGGTTGTTGCCTCCGGTTATCATACAAATGCATCAGTGAAATCGTATCTAATGCAAGCATGCATTTTTCAGAGACGCGGCGACCCACCACATAATATCCGTCCCGTGCATTCACATTTATTGCGACCTTTGTTTACAGCTTTTTTTATCTGCCTTTTAGCGTTTTTTTCTTTTTTTTTTTACACCGCGATTCTGCGACGCCGCTAAATATTTCACGTATCGGGATCGCCAATCTTGTTTTTTTTACTCTTGCACGTGCAACGATTCTTCTTTTTCGTTATCTTTAATAATTTATGTTCGGAGATGAAAACAATCGTTCGCTTGAAAATAAAATCATTAATTTATTTAAAAACGAAGCAGCACCAGAGTTGAATTGAGACGAAGATGGAACGCTAGAAATTTGAATGAAGTAAAGATTAAACAGTGTTGGAATTTATACAAAACTAACAGGAGGAAACGCTGTAAAAATTTGAACATAAACGTACAAGCATAAACGTAAAATAATGTCAGAATCGAAAAAATACGAACAAAGTATAATAACAGCCAATAAAAATGAAAAGAACCTGCGTAAACGAAGGTACCTGCTTCCGATCGAATTAACGTATTAAATGCAACGATTAGAAGGGCGTCGCCGGAAGAATGCCCCCGAGCCCGTGATCACTTTGCAGGCGGTAACGATCGATGACGGCTTGGATCATGTTGCAGGCCGTGTCTAATTGTAGGTAGCAGGGTTGCTCTTGGGAGAATCAGCTGCAAGGAGGGGGCGAGAAGTGGTTCGTGAGTGGAGTTTAAGGGTGGATGGCGGGCTGTGTAAGGAAGCGACGGTGGTCGTCGGTGATAGCACCAGACGCCGCCATTGGTATGCGTCTCATCCAAGGGTTAAATGTTACCGAGCCGACGTCTGAGTGATTCGCAAGGCTGCAGATATTGCTGTTAATCTTGTTAAAGCCTTTGGACCCTTCGCGCTCCTTAGCCTTCCGCTTGCTCGACGACCTCGATGATCCCCGTTCGGCTCGGTTGGACGTTTAGTCGGCGAGAAAACACCTGGTTTCGATCTCCGATCTTTCGCGCGCGTTCCTCGAGCATCGACAAATATGCTTTTTATTGCGATTTTGTTCTTCGGATTAATTATTTAAAATTGTAGCATGATAATCAGAGAATATATATCTTCTCGTTGGCGATAATTTTATCATACTTTATAAAAGCATTTTGTCAATATTAATTTTTCATATTCATTATACAGTATTAGTAATATTATTAGTATTATCGATAATTGTATTTTCAGTATTATTGTTAGCAATATTTTTAATCAATTGCCACAATCTTTACGCGATAAAGAAGCATCCTAAACGAATTCTAAGAAGTAAAAGTGAAATAAAACCGCGTTCCGCTTTTAATTGTTTCAACGAGTCCGAAATAGCGTAACGAAGCTTTCCGACGCTGACGGAAGCACCGGTTTACGAGTTTAGGACAGTCGAATCCGCGCGAGCAGCAGCTGCACTCTGCGCGCGTCGACGGAGCCCCGCAAACTCGCCCATTTACCTTGAAGATATCGTTATCGCGTCGATATCGCGGGCTCTCCCGATACACTCGTATTTATTGTAATTTCGAGTGCGCGCGGAATCGTGCGGGAGCCGTCCGCCAGTGGCGTTCGACGATTAAGTAGACGTCCACTCGATGCGGCAATGAAATGAAGTCGCGGCGAAGCGATGCCCGGTCCGGTCGTCAAAAAGAAAACGAGGGGAAAAGCGAGGTATAGAGCCGGTCTGAGAGAAAGAGAGAGAGAAAGAGAGAGAGAGAAGCGAGGTTAACGGGGGCTAATCGGTCGTCGAGCCTTCAATCACCGGTCTGTCAGCCGTTCGAAACGGATTCCTCCTGTCAGCGGACGCATTAAAAACAAAACGATCTTATCCTGCCACGGTCTTTGGACAAGGAAAAGGGAAAAACGGGGCCGTAGGTTACCGGGCCGGCCTTTTTTCCATCGACCGTGCCGCGCACTACACATCATTCGAAAAAACGCATGGGATCTAATTAATCTGTCAAACGCATCGATCGCGGCGGAGTTACGCGCGGAGCAAACGGCACGGACGCGCGCGGCGCGACGTCGCAACGACGGTAGCACGGTCATTCGAATCGCCCAAAGTTATTACTTCTCTAGAAGGCTTATCGCTTCCGCGATTCACGATTTCGTTGTTTACGGGAGTGTCTTAAAAATTGCGAGCCTTTTTGTAATAAAATTATACTTGACGTAGAACTATTTTACGTGCACTTAATCCTGGCTAATTTGAACCTGCTATCAGCTGATCAGGAGTAAAATATTTCAAAGTTAATGTTTTATAATTAATTGGATGTTACATTTAAAGAACTGCAACTATTTTAATTAGATTTTATTTCGATTACGTTGCATTTCTATTGTATTCTATTTCCGATACAGTGTACTGTAAATACTTTGCATTTTAATGACATTGTATTTTAGTGACATTGTATTTTTAGTGACATTGTATTATAAGTACATAATATCGTAAGTACATTGTATCGTAATTATATTGTATTGTAGTTACATTGTATTGTAATTACATTGCATTGTAATTACGTTCTAGTTCCAATATATTCTATTGTATTTCTTCTATTGTATTTCTTCCATTGTATTTCTTATCTTGTATTTCTATCCTATTTCTCTCCAATTCTTTGAACAAACTCAAAGGTTTAAATTACGCAACCGAATAAAAATATAATCTCCACACAATGAAAATAAATTAACCAATTGAATTCCAGCTTAATCAACGAGCAAATACCGAGAGCATATATTACAATTCCATACACCAGCGCACAGAAGATCGAAGGAGAGGATTGCCTCGGATCCGGCAGAGACAATTGCATTCAAGACACAGCCGGTGCACCGGTGACAGAAAAGACTGGGGTCAGACGAGAGGGGACACTTGCATTGGCGGACGTAATCCAACGAGGAAGTCGCACGCATTGGAGAACGCGTCGGGCGTGTCGCCGAAGGGAAACGCCGAATGTATCTGTTTTGCGCGTGTCGATCGGGAGGCTTTTCACGAAGCAGCGGCCTTTTTCTCCGCCGGACAAGCCCGGTGTACGCTGGCGAAGACCTCTGCTCCGACAGGAGACAAAAGCCAGGGCCAGAATTCAATGAAATCGGAACGCGCGTCGCTCGCCACCCGCCATTAAAATATTCTTGAATGGAGTTCGGGCGTGCCGGCTGCCGGTATTGTTACCGTTCCTTTCCTCCGGTGATCCAGCGACGGCTAACAGCCGCTAACAACCTCTTGCGGGAAGTGTTTCAATGGGACGAGGTAATGTCGTGCTGATACGATTACTATATGCGCTGGTATCCGAAATTGTCACTTGATTCTATGCACTTATTTAATTATCTGAGATATTGTGTCAGTAAATAGAGATTATTAGGCAGAGATAAATATTTACATCAATTTTATTCTATACCTTTGAATAAAAATTTAAGTAGGTATAAATTTAGTTCAATAGAATTTTATTTGACACTGTGTAGAGTCGAAATTTATTTAGGTACAGTTTATTTAGTTTCAATGCTGTCGAATAGAAATTGATATAGATTTCCTGAGCTCAAGATATTACCAATAATAATAACCAATTACCAATATTACCAATAACAATATATTACCAATAATATACATATTTAAATTTTGTGAATTGGCAAGTTATCTCTTGTGTGGTTTAACTTTATCTTGTTCACCAGGGAAAGAATCGCTGGTTCCGCTAAAGTCGACGCACTATTTCCCCGTGCAATACAAGCGACGCTATTTACTTTTGTAATTGTTCCGTTGAGCTTCTGTAACCATGCCGCGGCGATACGCCGGCATAGTCCTCGTGTAGTTCCGATCGAATTTATATTCGTCAATATTGAATCGGCGCCGTGTCATCCGTAGAAAAGCAAATACTCTGCGTAACTCTGCAAATATTTCGTCAAACATATTCCCAGCCCGCCGCGCGTTTTTTTAAATCCCGCGCTCGACAAACTTCGCAGTTGACAACCCCTGTTCGGCTTGGAACACTCGGTTATCATCAATGTTCAACTTGTAGGATATATTATACCTACGGTGATACGAGTGGAGTTTGCGGAGTATGTACTGTGCCCGGAGTCTCGAACAGGTACAAGTTATCGGGTGGCATCAGGCGACGGCGTGACACAGGGGAACGCGTATAAGATAGTTCGATAGTGCTAAGATCGCCCTGGTTAATAATATGTCGGTGCCATCCTCAAAGGGACCCTTTAACCAGCCCGCGGAAACTTCTTCGCGCTTCTGCTTACCAAATCGTAACAATTATCCTTCGGTTATGCGATCGTAAAATGTTCTAATTTTTAGGAACCGATAATTGCACGTGTGTAATTGCATGTGCATAGTGGTTGTATGCATGTACTTTGCAGATTCCTGCTTATTATACCTGTATATACTGTTGCAGTCTATTAGTCGACGTTACTAGACTGTAGATTTTATGCGTTTACTATTTTATGCACTTTATGGGTGTTATTGTTAATTCTATTAAAATTGTTTTATTACTAAGGTGGTAATGGATATATTTAATGGACTTAGGGACGTCTATGGATTATTTTAAATTTTCTGAAATTATTAAAGAAATTTTTATTCGATCTCATTCTTTACTTATTGCAAAAATGAATGAGTAATACATAATACAGCGGATCATGATATTAATAATTATTTTTAAGCAATATAATTTTATATTTTTAAGCAATATAATTTTATATTTTTAAGCAAAAATTTTATATTTTTACATAGAGACCAATAAAACATTTATTACGAAGCGATGGTAATTTAATTGTCTTCTTCGTCAATATTACAGCAAATTACGATTTCCATAAAATTAGCGCCGAACGTTGAAGCAACGATTAATTTATTACAACCGCGGCGCGCGGACTCAGATTGGACGAGATTAACGATAAATAATTCGGATGAAAATTACAGCCGCGAAGACCGCTTAACAATGACTACGGCCGGCTAAGCAGTCGCCGTGACACAAGTATCCAGTTAATAGGTGATTACCGCCGGTCGCAGAGCGGTTATGACGTTTTACACGGGCGCGCGATTCGCTCGTAGCCGAACGAGAGATAATTTCGGTAGACGAAATAACGGCGAAAACATCTATTAGCCCGTCAGGAGTTTGAAAACGGGAACCGGGTTGAAAACGAACGTTTCCACACCGGTATCGCATGATTAAACCGCTTTCGGGCGTTGTTATGTACCTGTCTCGTAATAATTGACATTTTCGCCGGGCCAACCGGTATCGTTTCCGAAACTTCCCGCGCGCAACGGGTTGCCTTGTCATTATAGCGCGAATGCGTTCTCTTGTCGATGCATTTTTTGGGGAAAAAACATTTTCGAAAAATCGACAATGGCGTCTTCGGTTCGCGTCACCGTGAAAATGAACGACAAACAGGATCGCATGTGTTTTTCACCGCTTTGATAGAGTATTAACGGCGGGTTCTCAATTAGAGCGAGTTTCAGTTCAATGCAGAATTAACGAATCGTAAAATCAATAATAACTTTCTAGTAAAATAATAACTTTTTCTTTACATTCTTTTGTTAGGTTTTTTTAGCTTTTGATGTTACTGTTTTGTATTCATCTGCGGCTTCGGCAGGATTTTAATTAAAACTCTGTTAATTGTAGATACGGTGCAGTTAATTCGGAATATTGTTTATGCTTTTATCGCTGCGGAAAATAATGCGGTGTATTTGATTTGCAATAATATCTGTATCCTTATCGAAGTAAAAGTTCGTGCAGCGAATTCTATTTGTGATATTATTTGTATCCACATTGAAATGATGAATAATACGGCGGATTTTATTTAGGACAATATTCGTGTCTTTATTAAAATAGAAAATAGAGCGGTGAATCTTATTTGCAATAACAGTTATAATTTTACTGAAATAAGAAACACTGCAGTGAATTTTACTTACTATAATATTTGCACCCTTACTGAAATAAAAAATAATCCAGCAAATTCTATTTAAATACTCGAACCCTTATTAAAATAGAGAATTAAGTTAATTAATTCTATAAGTAGAATAATATTAAAATATTATCAAGAAAGTAAAAATAAAAGAAATTATTACATTATACAGTACTAAACAACACTAGTACAATCGATGAACAATTAACGTATATACGATTAATTATCGTAATTATTAACGTACCGTGTAGACAACAGTGTATAATACGTTAGCAACGAGTACGACGTAAAATTAGCTGAATCGAATTTCGATGGAACGTTTAACGGATTAATTTCTGTAAGGACTGCATTAGAGCCCGGAAACGTGTAGATGCATATTTTATAGTTCACTCACCATTGATAACGTGTACGTTGACGCTGGCCTTCTGCGCCACGGTCGGCACACAACTGTAGATCCCCGAGTCGTGTAGTTTCGCATGACTGATACTCAATCTGCAATAAAACGAAATAGCGGTGTTCGCGTTAGCGAGAAATATTTGAACCGTATTCTTCAAATCTGATTTTTAAATGCGGGCTTGTTGCGCACGAAGCGAACGAATTCACTGATCGGGTCGCTCGACTGTACTTTCATGAGGGAAAATAACAAATTATGGTCACCGACGGGCGCGGCCGTGCACCATTTTTCTCTCATATAATACGCGTATCTCTTGGATTCCTCGGGAAACAATTGGAAGTAACGCGAACTCGTGGAAATTATAATTATTGTGCCATGCGTTCGATCGCGTAATCGTTGGAAAGATCCGAACGCTTTTAGGATTATTATTGCGCCGAAAAATGCTTCACGGAGAAATCATTTTTTACCACGTTCAATCTATTGGTGAAAAAGATTTAATATCTGTAGATATTTTATTTATTATTAAAAGCCCGAGAAGCTTTTTGTAGTTGAATAAAATAAATTTTCTGCAAATATTATGTCATGGTCAGTAATAATTATTTATATTGTGTTGCAGTAACATATTGTAGCATATAATTAATTTGCAGAAAATTCTAGAATTAATATTAATTTGCAGAAAATTCTAGAATTAATAATAATTTGCAGAAAATTCTAGAATTAATAATATATTTTAGAAATAGTAAGTTAACGTCTGCAATGTCAAAGTTGAAATATTAATGTCCAGATTTTAAGTTTCAATTTGCACGATTTATAATAGCGACAGAGGCAACGTAGATTTACATAATTCTAGTTAAATGTAGCAAACATGCAGGCCATTTTATAAAGTTGTGGGCATCCATTGATTCGTTTACGTTTCAATATAATCCAGCGCTTCCTGCAGCTCGGGTTTAATGGAAATAAATGACGTCAACCCTTCGTTACCAACTTAAGATTTCACGGTAGAGAAAATACACGTATGCAATTCATAAGCATTGCGTTCAAACAGCCTCTCACAAGATTAAACATTGTTTCATGTATTCTTCACTTCCTGATTTAACTGTAATTGTCAACAAATTCTATCAACATTTTCAACATCTTTACATTTACATGTCGATGCCTAAATAATTATTGTAGACCTCTAAAATACGATAAAAATTAAGAATATTGCAATTCTATTTTTAGCTACAGTGATATTCATATAATAGAGGATAAAATCTTTTTATTATATCGTTAAATGGTTATTCTAAATTGTCAATTCTAATTATGTAATTAAATACTAATACCTAGTAACTAGGTAATATTAATTAAATGGCAAAATAGCCAAGGGGATGTTCGACCATATTTCCAGCAAATGGAATAGTTATAAATAATAAATTTATTAATGGAGGAAATTCGATTGAACAATACTCGATATCAGAAACAGTGTTGTGTCGGTTACTGTAGGTTAACCGAACAGCGGCATGTTATTGTTCAATCAGTTAGCGCGTCCTTGTCGGTGAAAGCAGACGTATTTCGTAAAGTGCTCGTCGCGTGTGTTCTCGTGAAGTGCTTTGGCCCAGAGTGGACCTCCATGGATTACTGCTGACTCCTGGTCCACTCTGTGCTCACTAGTGACCATCGCAGTGATCAGTAATAGTCATTCCAATGGTTATCAGTGGTCATTCAAGTGGTTATCAGTGATCATTCAAGTGGTTATCAATGGTCATTCAAGTGGTCATCAGTAGTCATTTAAGTGATTATCAATGGTCATTCAAGTGGTTATCAATGGTCATTCAAGTGGTCATCAGTAGTCATTCAAGTGATTATCAGTGATCATCCAAGTGGTTATCAATGGTCATTCAACTGGTCATCAGTGGTCATCAGTGCTCACTCAAGTGGTTATCAGTGATTTCGTATGTATTATTAATTAATAATTTACACAAATAATAATTTTCAGTTTAATTTTACTTAAGATTACTCCAAATCACATATCCACGTGAATAATTAACACAAACGTTTAAAAATTATACCGCGCCCTGAATTCTTATCTATCTCCACGCGATTCTTCTTCGACCATCTCGTGTCGGTTCGATCCACGCGTCAAAGACAAAAACATTTCACCGCGAACAGCGGCGCTGCTCTCTCGCCGAGGAAACCATTTGTTTTAGTCACGCTGGACACAGTGTTCCTGTAACGTCACAGAACACCCAGGGAGAAACGTACCGAGCCATTATTACGACCGCCAAACGAATGATGTACAACCGCGTCGCGGCGATAATACGATTAGGTGAACACGATCGTCGGACTTAGTTTATGACGGTCCCCTTTGACACGTGATACTCTACGCTCTGTTTATGCCGACAATCGTGTGCTGCTTTTTATTGAACACCCGGCCGCACGGTATAAAGCGTAATTGCACGTGATGTTCACTACACGCCGCGATTAAACGGCTCAAATCGCCATAATTTGCTGCCGTCCCGGGTACGCTGCTAAACTCTTTAACGCTTTGCGCCTCGTTCTGTCGCATTTGGAAAATTGTTCGTTTAGGTTGATAGTTTAGGTTGATTATTTAGGTTGATTATTTAGGTTGATCATTTAGGTTGATTATTTAGGTTGATAATTTAGATTGATAATTTAGATTGATAATTTAGGTTGATAATTTAGATTAATAACTTATGTTGATTATTTAGGTCGCAGTATTCTACAGATTCAACTCAAATTTTATCTGACATATCAACGCGTTATTAAATAAAAATATTTCTCACTGCATATTTCTTTTATTTTTACATAAAATTAAAACATACCTATACTTCAAAAAAGAATGAACAAATCTTGTTTTTCCTTGCTATCTATTAATTTATATTCGACGAAAATTAACTGCGATCAGCATAACATCCATACATAAACTTCACGCAAAAGGTTAAACGCAGAATAGAACGCGCGTGCAATTGTACATAGTAGATCGCGCGCCATGAAACAACGACGAGCCATGAATTCATAAAACCGCTGGTCCAAGGATCGATAACGACCGAGGAAAACAGTAGTAAAAATGATCGCGTACGTTATGGACAAGGAAAGCGTTTGCACTTAAACGGGCATGAAAAGCGGCGTAAAACCGACTCTGTCGCCGCGTAATTTTCACCGGTCGAAATTCCGTTTGACGCGCGTAATAAAGCAAACGGCGCTTCGAGAAGCGAGCGAGCAAACCGGCGCCGATTGGTCGAGGTATGTTCGAACGGGTATCCTCCCGGGCAACAAGCAAATAATTTGACGTCAGATGCACTAGTTGCGCGACACCGCGGCTCGTAAAGAAGTCCCCGCGAACTTGCTCCCAATGGATTATTGATTAATCATTTACTCGCCGTATTTCAGTAGTTAGTGTCATCGCACACCGTCGCAACGTATTGTACCTTGGGGACTAATAACGATCGTTTAAGGGTTACGTAATGGCGGTCCCGGTATACGCCGCGACCTCCTCCCCGTCTCATCCACTAAATAACCTTTGAGAAATAATGATTTTAATGCCGGCTAAATTAGCTGCGACGGTTTTAATGATCCGAGGTAGGCGAGTGCCGTCAGACGCGGATCTCTGTTTCCGCGTGCGTGGAGATGAAACAGCTTGTTCAAGGTATGTTATAAACAAAAATTAAATACGTTCAGTGATCAGTTCACTTGCATTTCGTACGCACACGTTACCGTGGATTTTCCAATTTTCAATTCGTTACCACCGAGAGAGAGAGAAAATGTTTAATTTGCACAAAGATATATGTAATTAGATATAGCAGAATTTTAATTAAATTGTTCATTTGAAATCGTAAATGCAAACGTTAAGTTCTGTGGTTTAAAAAAATCGTGCAACCGGTTTAACATTCCTCGGTTCTTAGTAATTTCGTTGCCAGATTTTGGTGGCATATTTATTAAATAATGCACGAGGTGTCACGAGTCCGACTCTTTTACTACACCGTTTACGTGCTAGACTGTGTATTTAATTAATCTCGATTAATTAGATCTGTAAAACCTGTATCTATCCGTATTATTTTACTTGCTGTCAAACTTTTAAATTTTACTCGGTTGCGATCCGGCCAGAAAGTGTTTATATCGTAGAAAGATGATTAAGGGAGAGCACGATTTAAGCCGATCGCGTTGGATCACATCGGGCATGTAGCGTCGAAGTGGAAGTGGTTGATTCGGCGGAATCCCTTGAAATTGGAATGCGAGCCGGTACGAGTGAAAGATTCCCGAGCGCGAGAAAAGAGATAGCTATCCGAGGGTGGCTGGTTAGAATGCATGAGGGCAGCAACAATTCAAAGCACTGATTTCATTTCTACGAGACGAGGGGAGGGAGGGAGAGGGAGAGGGAGAGGGAGAGTCGCGTCTCCCCGTTGCACGCAATTGCTGCCAACGATAGAACTAATTCCGGTTCTTGACTCAAGAGGAGAGGCCACGACCGGGGAGAGAAGGCTCGCGTAAATTCGCCGACGCGAAACGCCGGTCTCTCCCGCTCGGCGCGGCTACAGGGCTCTCCATCTCTCTCTCTCCCTCTCGCTCTCTCTCTCTCTCTCTCTCTCGGCGTCGCCCTGTGACAATCGTCAATCACGTCCAAAAACAGATGCAACCCGGGTGGCTGCAATATTCGCGCGACACACGAACGGCAGGGCTGACAAGGGCCGGCTAGAAATGCAGAGCATGCCCGATACGTCTTCACGGTGCAGAGGCCACCTGACAAAGGACTCCCCTGTTTCCTCTTCACTCGAGGACCAACTGAATATTATATCGCGCGCGCTCCGCTTCCCCGAGATGCATACGCGAGAGGGGTAAAAAAAACATACACACACGCGCGCGCGCGAGCGTATATACATCGCGGTGGTGCAACGCGCGTGAAAAACTCGCGCTTCCACAAGCCCGAAAAGTTTGGAGAATTTACGCCCGGCTGAACGGTAATAGTTCATCCGTCGATGGTAATTCGAAATCACAGGTCGACGCCGGGAATTTAGTGCCAACAAACTGGCCGAACTTTGTACTAGCTGAAAATAAAGCAGAACTGTTTGATACGGTTCGGTTTTTAATCGTCGCATAGATGGTGTCGAATGGATTGTTATTACTCGCGTGTTTATGTCGCGCGGCAAGGAAAAACAAGTTTTGTATTTTTATTTATTTAATACTGTAAATGGTGGATTTGAAGTTTAGTAATTGCATAGTTCTTGAAAATTTTATTTATATTTTTATTTAGAGATATGTTTCATTTATATTTATATCTATAAATATATTTTATTATATTCATGTTCATAAATATATTTTATTATATTTATATTCATAAATATATTTTATCATATTTATACTCATAAATATATTTCATTTATATTTGTATTCATAAATATATTTCATTTATATTTATATTCATAAATATATTTCATTTATACTTATATTCATAGATATACTTCATTTATATTTATATTCACAGATACATAATTTTCTCTTCATTTCAAACGTCCAAGTGAAGTAACTTAAATAAATATCTTAAACCATTAAGAAAATAGACGATCCTTGTTTTATATATCTTAAAACGTTTCTTTCGAATTTTACCGTAAGATATACCTGTCTCAACTGTAACATTATAAATGAAACATAAGTTCTTGATTTTTCTTTTCCCATCTTTCTCTCGAGCATTTTGAATCCTCACGCGAACCTATACATACGTATGCGAGCAAGATGGAAGTCTAGTGATGTATTCCTACCGAGTTCACCGGATTTCCCCTTAATATTGAGTTTTCCCAATGCGTCGACACCCGGCGGTGACCGCCATGGGTATTTTAGGGAGTCAAAATCCTACGGCACACCCTCGATCATCCCTCTGGGTCGAGGGGTGGCTCCTCGAAATATTTTCCAGGTCGAGAAAAATCTAATCAAATGCCCATAAACATTTACATGAAATGCGTATGTAGATAAAGAAAGCGGTAGACTTTTATTTCTTCATTCGCTATTGCAAATTATGCAATTTTTGTTCCGAGTTGCAGTGCATTGAGTAGACAAAGTGGAATATTATATTTTATATTGTTTTCAATTTTTATTTTTGCTTGCAATCAATTATCGATAACTGAATCGCTATATAATATTACATTGTATTTCGTAGAATTATTTGAAAATTAGAACTTTTGTATTATTATTGGATATTAAACATTTTATTTCTTATTATATAGATCGTTGTAAAATAGATAAGGGTTGCGAATAAAATAGACTAATTAAATGGAGTAAACGATAAAGAATAATAAAAAATAGAATAAGGAGTAAAATAAATAGTAGAATAAATAGTGGAATAAATAATCCATTAAAAAAGTAAAATGAAAGATAGAATAAAAAATAAAATAATATACGTATGAATTCGTACAAGGAATTTTCACGTTTGATTTTCTCTAATAAATCTGGGACGTCGAATATAATCTTTCATTTTATTCATGTGAAATAATCTTTTATCTTATTCGTGTCAAATAATATCGTGCACGGTCACGTTTCTAGTTTCGAGAAACTGTATTACCAGGTGGGATGAAACAAATAGCAGTTGACTTACGTCGATGTGAGGGCGTCGCTCCACTCGGTTTCGACGGTAATACGAGGTTTACCGTCCACATCGTTCTCAGAATGCGGTGACGTCACTACCGGTTGATTGCCACGGAACCAAGACACTGTGCCCAAATCGTGAGGCCCCTGGGACATCAGGCAGGTCAGCGTGAGAATACTTCCGGTTTTCACGTATATGTCTGACGAGCCGTTTATTCTGGCGCGTGCCTCTGCAACAGAGAACATTTCCATAAATTAATAACGATCGAAGAAGCATCCTCTAATGTTCATATCGGTAATAATATTGTATAGATTTAATTAATGTAACAGTAAAATATTAATAATCAATTTCAAGACTTATATTATAGACGATGCTTTGACATCACGTAACAATTTCAGTCGCCTATAATTTTTTTATTATTATTTAATACATCGACCTCTATTTTTCATTTATTATTTAATTGTAAAAGAATTGATATATCATAACGAAATATCAGAATATTTTTCGATGCCTTGACCGATTAAGAAATCGACAGAGTCGATTAACCCCTTCAGTCAAATATTTGCCACCCCCATAAACGTCCAAATATTTTTGGATAACAATGCACAAAATTTGCAAACTAAGTTATAAATAATTTCCTCGTTACGTTATCTTTCACACAACAGTACCAAGGTCGGTATAATACTTATAAATTCGGATAAAAGTCGCTTCGAAAAATATCTCGATAAAATAACAAAAGCCCCCCTCCAAGCAGCTCGAACCGCACCGAAATGTCCGGCACAGTATAGGTAATTCAGTCAAGGACACGGTGTTTCAAGGACCGATGCGCCGAAACCTTGATCCGGGCTCCCTGACCGTGTCAATATTACGCGCTATTATCTGATAACCGGAGCCGATAAATTATTCATATTGCGGACAAATCGCATCGCGTGTAAGCACCCAGCGCTCCGGTTCCCCCCGGAGCATCGAAGATCGGCCTACTTTACGATCAGCGCATGAATGTCCCCGCGTGTTGTGCATCTATAATGGCGTCGGTTCGGGCAATTATGTGCGAGCAAAACTGTCGCTGGGAGCAACTTTTGCGGACGGAACAAAGTTTCTTGGGGAACATACGCGAGCTATGTGCTTAAAACTATCGTTATCTATCCATTATACGCCACGTCGGAGTATGTACAGGGTATCTATCCAGCCGCGCGAGGTACTTGCTACAAGCAATGGAGGAACCATTCGTAAAACTTAACGAGCAGAGATCGTAACGCGCACTGTACCAAGGTTCGAACCTATATTCGGAACTACCTTTATGCGCACGGTCGTAATAATAGGTTCTGCAACTATTTGTGCTTTGCGATCCGGGTTGCGATTAATCATTTATTGGCGGTATTTTTGTGGACGCGAAAATGTACTGTCAGAGGTGCTGATTGGATTTGTAAGATGCTTTTTTGATTTTTATTGACAGTTTGTTGTTCATAGTTCAGGATTTGTAGATTTACTTTGCCATTTATGCTATTCGTTTGCAATTGGAATTTATGATTTATTATATACGTTTCTGAAGTAAAATTTACATCTTTATTCCGCGATTTATACACTTCATTTACTATTTATCTTTCTAATTTACTATCTATACTTTTAATGTATGGTTTATACAATTCATTTACTATTTAAATTTCTAATCGACCATTTAAATTTCTAATCAACCATTTATATTTTTAATCTACAATTTATATTTTTAATTTACCGTTTACATCTTTAATATTCGTTTAAAATTTCAATTTGCTATTTATACTTTCAATATACGATTTATATCTTCAATGCACGATTTGTATTTCTAATTTACCATTTGCATTTCTAATTTTCAATTTACACTTTCAATTCGCCATTTACATTTATTAATGCACGATTTATATTTCAGGTCATCCGCCATAACTTCCCCAAGAAGCGTCCAACAGCAAGTTACCTGTCCCCATCTAAAAAGGTAAAGCTTTTACTTCATTCTAATTTATTCACTCCCCTAAGTGTTACTCCGACTACATGCACCATAAGTTGCAGTCCCCGCGTGGCACAGAAAAATTTTCCCCGATCTGAAACCGCGCCATGGGTTTGCGGATCGAGCCCTTCCCTTTACCACGGCCCCATAAAATTTGATGCTTGATTTTTTTACTGCCATTTTATTGCGCTCCGAACGAAAAGCGTGCCACTCCCCGTTAAAATAAGGCACACCCGCGAGAAGTTACAGCGCTTTTGAAGAGTATAAAAATATCGTCGGCAAAATGCAACGCCGGTGAGTGAAAGCAGAGATTTGTCGGTTGAGAAACAGCTTCGATTTATCGACGGTCGATTTTTCTCTTCGCGAAGTTAAAACAGGTTGAATTTCGAGCATTTCGAAGAAGTTTAAATTCAGGTTGTCGATCGTTATGCGATTTCTCATGATCGAACGTGATCTTAGAAAAATCGAAAGAAGAGAAACGTCTTCATCTGCTGAGAGATCATATATTATAAAAATAAAATATTTGATTAGGTTATAAAACGTTTGACACGTCTCTTTGCCTTCGAAAAATCGTCGAACGAATAATCGCCTTCAAACAACGTTTATCTTGTCAAATATTTGAAAAGCGTTCTAACAAAATCGGAAAAATTAAATTTCAAAGTGTCGCTGTCGCGTTGAAATCTCTAATTTTTGTGGTTCGCGTTAAACGAGAGCGTGTCGCTTTTGCTCGAAAATATTTTCATTACCTTTGCCAAGCTTGTCAAACCACCGCGAAAAGCTCTAATAATTTCGTCGCAAAACAATCAATTGCAGAAAGGCCGAAAAATCGCATTCTAGCCGGGAATACCCGGTTAAACAAAACGAAAACAAGTGACGCGTTAATATAACACGGGCGTAGTCGGCGGCCGGGGGAACCGAACAAAAACAGCGTAAATCAGGTCGGCGACGCGGTGAAAAAACATTTTCGAAATTACCGATTGAATTGGTCGATTGCGCGGTCCGTATTATCGGTCATATTTCACACGGGTGGGGTGGGGGGAGGCTCGCCACGGTCTGTGCCCGTGCGTTTTCGGGGTGTCCCGCGTCGGGCATGGAACGCGCGATTACACGATTAAAACGCGGGTCCTAGGCGCGCGCGCGCGCGCACGCGGGGGCACTTTACCTATGGAACAAAAGCGCCCCCCCCCCCCCCCCCCAGTCCGATAAAAAGATTTCGCCGGATTTTCCCGCGTGACCGGTTCAATAAATGTTGCCGGCCGGATACGGGATTTATTTCGTCGCGCGATCTACGGCCGGCTTCGAACAAAGGAATTCATTGCGTTCAAACGAACCGCCGCGTCTGCCAATCCTTTTTTTTATTTATTTATTCGTCAGTCTCTCCCCTCCGCCACTCTGCCGATGGTTCAATTATCGTTCGGTATTTTATTAGAGGCGCGGCAGCTTTTACTGTTTTTCTTTCGCGAAACAAATAACCGGCGACGGCGCGTCGTTAATTAACTACACCGGGCTCCTTTTGTTCCGCGCGCGCGCGCGCGGCCCGAAGTGCCGCCGTGCTTTCATATGTTCGGTTTTGCGAGGCGCGGGCACTGGCGACCGATAGCGCGAAGAAACTCGCGATGGTGTGCTGCTAATGCTTGGCAACGTTCGGCCCGGAGGTGGCTTCTTTTCGTTTCCATCGAGATCCGACGTTCGGAGCGACGTCCGCGCGAATTTAAGCGGGCTAATTGTACTCGTTACGGAGCGGAAATGGTTGTCCGACGACTGTGACACGACTGGGTTGTTAAGTATGAAATGCGTAGATTTTAGAGTAGAATTGTAGAGCGATGGGGGACTTTGTTAATCTAGTTACGGATTGCAAAGGGTTCATCTTCTTATGTATACCATATAATGAAATTAAAATCGAATAAAATAGGTGAAATAAAACGAGAAAATAAAATACGATAGAATAAAATAAAACAAGTTCAATTCAAATTACATGTTATAATTTATAGAACGAATTTAAAAATTTACTATCGTTAAAATATTAATATTAATTGTTATATTGAAAGTATAGGAAGTACACGAAGAGAGGAATGAAAAAAGGAAGCGAAGTATAAGAGTAATTAAAACATATTGAAATATACTAAAATTAAAATCTATTAGAATTTAAAATATACTAAAATATTAATATACTAAAATTAAAGTCAGTAGAAAAATGCAGCTCTCTTCGCAAATTTCTGTCGCCGCCTCTAACGAAATAATAACAATTAAAATTAACGAAACGTCTTGCTTCATATTTCAAGAAAAACCATGGTCCTCCATCTTTTTACTCATCGGATAAAGTACATCGTCGTAATATCAAGAAGGGGATATAATAATGTTCATCTCTGAGATATCACAGCGTTGTAAAAATCTAAAAGAATTCCGGCGATTCAAAGTCCCTTACGAGACGTTTCTTTTAAACGATGGTGTTCTATGGAAGGTGAACGGTGCCCGCGACCTTTCGCCTTTAAAAATACCGATGAGAGGGTCCCACGTAAAAATTTAATGGCTACATTGAATCAGGCTATTCGCTTTTTTCTGAGGAAGAGAAGGGAAAATGAGAAAGAGACAGCGAGAGAAAGAGAGAAAGAGAGAGAGAAAGAGAGGGGGGATGGAGAGAGATCGATCGCGCTGACAGTTTCTGTCATACGTCATGTCCAGATATAAATTGGCCGAGATTATGTTGCAACGTGAAAATAATGGACCATTAACGAGATCGATTTACAAATAAATTCGAACGCTTGACGCGTAATAGGAAACATTCTCGGACGCATTTCCGGCGTGTTTTGTATGAAATTTATTGATGGACCTTCTCGCACACCCACGCAAATTATACGATACGAGGACGCTCGAACGAATTAACACGTTGCATTAATTTGGCTCGTTGTTTTTACTCATCATTGTCGTATTAATTCGGGCCATTTTGACCCAGAGTATTTTGCTCGGTCACTTAATTATTGAACCTCCGGCAATTGAACACAATAAATTACCGTTGAAATGGGAAATATCTTGAGAAAATGCTGAATAATTCTCAGAATTGTTATAAACATTGTCAATAGTACAATTGTGAAAATAGCTATACTTTATTATTAAATAGAACATTTGTAATTAATAGATCGACTTTCCTCTGGATCGAAAATGTTAGAATAAAATAATAAAAACTAGAGATTCTAGAATATTTTAAGCTCTAAGGTTTGCCAAGGGTTATTTTTCTGTTGTTGCTTATAATCCTAGAAGCCTCGAGCCTATTGTTTTATTATTCCAGGAGTTCTTTCTGCTAAAAACAGCTTCAGCAATTTAATTGATTTTTCTTAATACTTTGATTAGCTGCTGTGTCAGGCTAAAAAGTGTTATAAAAATAAATCAATTATTATTCAATGAAGTTAAAATTACAGGACAAAATTATATGACATATAATTACGACAGTCTTAATAAAATCGAGAAAATTTTAATAGATTAGCGTGAAAATAATTTTTTGACAATTAAATTTCGAATAACTTTCAAATTTGTCACTACTTCATATTTTCAAACATTATAAATTATAAACCGTATCAATAGCAAAAGCTTGAAATAATTTTCACTACATTCCAAAACCTGCTATCTTCTACAAATCTAACTTCAACAAACAAATATTTCGTCGAACGTTAATCGAGTTCGAGCGGGAAATTCGAATGTATCGTACTCGATAAATATAGAACAAACTATGCTTAAAATTTCACCGAAAGGCACGGTAATTGACTACCTGGATAGTTAACTGACCCCGGCCACCGTGCCCGGTTATTTTCAAAACATCCCTGGGAAGTCATAACCGGGGCCACCGAACCGAAGAGCCGGCCAACGAATGGGTTTAGCGCGCGGAGGGGTGGGGGGGTTCGGGGTTCATGAAAAGCGGCCCGAAGGCTGTTTAACCTCCGGCCGGCCCGCGCTGTCGGAAAATGCTGTTAGCTTTCGAGTGACGAGTATTCAGTCGCGGCCCGGGGTCCTCTGGTTCTCTGCCGTGCAAGCGTCACGCGTTTCCGGTTGCGGATCCCGCGGGAGATCGAAACACTGCGAACGCGAGAAAGGACGTGCGCATATTAACGACGCGCCGCGGCGTGACGCGCGCGGCATCGGAAATGCTTCGGCTGGAAGAGGGACCCGCGAGCTGAACGGGACCGATTTATTTCGATATGGCTCGGTGCCGGTCACTGTACGCCGACCGACCGCCACTGTCTCCGCTTTGTTTTCGCCCGTAATTAACTTTCCAGGGCGGAGGAGCCCGACCGCTGTCCAATGTTTGCGGTCACCTGGAATTTTCCCTGCTGAAAACGACTTCAGCAATTTCGACGACGCTTTTTTAAGAGCTCGGGCTAATTTCAAAGTTTCCTTTGGTCTTCTAACAGGGCTGATGTTAATATTTAATTATTTAATTTTAATTATTAAATGATTAAGAAGTGATATGTCTTATATATGAAATGAGCAGGTTTTAATTATATTGTAGTTGGCTTTCTCATAGTAATTGCCTTCGCTAATCTAGTTATTGAATAAGATATATGACATTTTTCATTCTTTTATTTCGTTTATTTTTGAATAAGAAAATTTCATAGTATTAGTAAAAATTTCATTCAATAAAATAAATAGAACAAAATAAATAGAATAAAATAAATAGAATAAAATAACTGGAATAAAAATAAATGGAGTAAAATAAAGGGAATTAAAATAAATGGAATAAAATTAATGGAATCAAAATGACTCTAAAGACAAAACAATTTAAAAAGGACAAATTCGATCGTCTTAAATGCCATCCGAAGGAAATTGTCAAAATTGTTGTCTCCGTGCGATTAAATTCCCCGTTGAAAAATACACAATGTGGATGTACCTTTCTACATTTATTTCTCTGCTCTCATTCCATGGAAAGTGTTTAGAATAGCTGAACGATAGCTTTCTCGTTCGAGGAGCGGACTTTTTGACCTGCGGTAGAAGTGCTTTCGGCAGTCTTCGCTGTTTTGACTTCTCGATTGAACTGAATTGAAGTGAAGGAATAGGACGGAAATGTTGATTTTTCAGTTCGATACTGTACAAATTCGATAACGGATCGAAAAGAACGTTTAACTAAACTGGAAAATTCGCGACGCGTTCGGAAAAGGGGATAGGACTCGAAAATATCATGTAGCGTAGAAACCATAAACAAAGTTCATTTTCAAGATAAAATTTAGCTTTGGAAGCAAAACGATACTGCTGTTCTTAGCTAAAATGTTGAAAGTGAAATTTGCCTCTTTTCACGATATTTTAAAATATTTAGTACATTTTTCGCTTATTTAGAAATGATTTTCTGAGTTAGTTGTTTATTCTCTTTTTTTAGTTCATAAATTGTTAATCCAAAGGTTTATTTTTTAGGTGATCAGAAACGTTAATTTATTACTATTTTATCTGAACTTGGAAAAGTGTCGACAGAAAAAGCTTTCACTTGTTATCCTGTAAGTTTACACGAGTTCACAGCAACATCATGAACATAGCACGAGTAGCGTCATAGTACATTGATATTAACGCCATAATCGTATTGGTATCTTGCGTGTAACAGGAGATAAAGCAGTTAGAAACTCAAACACTCTCTAATCCCCGATGAATTTAACAGTTCCGGCGAATATACGTCCACACAATTCCATTGAGCAACTTATTACAAATGTAAGCAAATACCTGTGAAAGGGTCCCAACTGAGTAACATTTGCTGTTAATACCGAACCAGTTATACAACAACAAAAATTTCACGAGTTGCCAAATGAAAAGTTCATTCCTCGAAATTCTTTCACGTCGCAAGAAAATAGAAGAAAAAAAATAGAAGTATAAAATATATATCTACATATTTCTATATTAGAAACAATACAAAATAAAGATATAAAAATACAAAGTATCGTTAAATTTTCATACAAACATCGGTCAAAGTACAAAAATTAGACATAAATCTCTTCTCATCGATAAAAAAAAAACTGTGGAAGGATTGTTGCGAAGTCACAGTCGACAAAAATTTTTGCAAAAACTGTCGGTTGTTTCTCGATCAATGCAATAATATTTACGACCCCGCCGGATCAACATTAAAGCAATATTCACTGGCAACGGGCGGCAGCAGCGTCTATTTATTCGGACAGTATCGAACGCGCGGTGAAGGGGAGGAGTGGGGAGTGGCTCGTATCAACTTGTCCGAAGAATCGTTCGCCTCCTCTTGCCAAAAACGAGTTAACCGTTTCGATAAATATCGCGCGCAGTTTCAATAAAGTCATATCCAATCAAGCGGCGCGGAATAAACGAGAGAAAAAAAAAGGCCGGCCGCCGAAATCAATACAGCGGAATCTTGTTCTCGGCGCTGGCCGCCGGTGCACAGGCAGATTCGAAACGCGACCGATTTAGCATTCGCGAAACGAGAAGATCGCGGGTTTATTAGCCGACGAAGATGATCGGGGAATCTGGCGAATTAGCTCGGCGCTCGGTCACCGTTCGCGCAGTGTATTAACCCTTTGCACTCGAAGCCATTTTTACTGAAAATATGAAATCTTTAATATTATTAAATATAATTTAAATCTTTTAACAATTTTACTTTTAACAATTTTACTATTAACAATTTTTTAAATTTACGTTTTTTAAGCTTTGCCAGTATAAAAATTATTTGAAAAGGTGATTGAGCTTAGCGGTGCCTCATAGTCACCAATCGAGCTCAAAGGGTTAAATCACCGGGAGCGCCGTGCCACGGGGAAAGACAGCGGATCGATGGTCGTCGATCGTAGAGATCCGAAAAATCTCCATCGTCGATGCTTTTTAATTGACGTCAATATTTTCCGATGGCTTTTCGATCGTTTGCCAAATTGAAATTGTTCCGCGCGTGAAAATCGAATAATTCGGAGCGGCGCGCCGCCGCCGCCGCTAACCCGGCTTTTATTTTACACAATTTCTCTCTTCCGTCGCGCGCTAATTAATGTTTTCGCGGGGATTTATCATCGCGGCCTCCTCCTCCTCTCTCTCTCTCTCTCTCTCTCTCTCTCTCTCTCTCTCTCTCCCCATTGTTGTGCACGGTTCGCTGAAGATTTAGGGGCGGTTGCCGCAACGAGTGAATGCAGCTCGTCGCGGGAAACCTTCTGCATACGGAGTTCGTTCGCGCAAACTTGAAATTATGGGCGACGGCGCCGCCGACAAGTGTCAGCTTTAACGCGAAACTTTTTCCCGACGGTTTTCCTTTTTAGCCGCGTACCCTCCCGTGTACTTAGCGACGAGATCGAGTGTTTCGGAAGTTCTCCCTTTCTTTGATTAATGCGACGGACGAGCTCCGAACCGTTCGCACCACTTCGACGAACTGTTGCGATGAGTTACGTCGCGTGTGGGGTCGATTAGGCGAATTTTTTGTAAATATCTTGTTGAAGATAGAAAGTGGTAGGGTGGAGATAGGAATTAATTAAATTGTTATTTAAAAGAGTTGGTTTAATGATGTAAAATATGATTAGAATATACATGATAACGTAATAGATTTTTAAGGACGAACATTGCCCTGAGTCTTTAAGGAACGGGTAAAGTTTACGAATTTTTGTATGAGATAATTAAATAGAATATTTAGGCTTTCTAGGGAAATATAAATGTAAGTTTCATATATGTTCTTCAATTTTTTGAAAGGAAAGAATTGTACAAAATAGCGAAGTTATTCTTTGTTTCTGAAACCCTTTCTTGTGGAACATTTATTTTTGGCCGCCACAGTTGGCAAATACTGCGACATCTGAATATCCTCTTTAATTAACTTAGGAGTAGTTGAAATTAATTACATCGTTGATTTCAAATAAGTCTGCAAATAAGTCTGCAATAATTCTTTTAACATTGATTATAGCAATTCTTATTAACTCGGAATATGTACGATCAATTCCTTCGCAGAATTATTATTAGTTACGTCATAGCAGTTCTTGTTAGCTTAGATCACTTATAACAAAATCCCTCGTGTAATTATCGCTAAATAATTCTGCAATAATACTTTTCAAATTAATTATAACAATTCATATTGGCACAAAGCATTCACAATTCCCTCATGGATATATTATTACTTACTCCACTTCTTATTGACTAATATTATTTATAACAAATTCCCTTATACAACTACGAGCAAATAATTCCGCGACGATTCCTTTCATACCAGTTCCGGTCCCAGAAAGATTTCGATCGCGCTGCCCGTAATAATTAATCCAGGCAGAAAGATGTGATTGCGATCCGCCATTAAGCAAGCTTTCTTGTTTCGCCGGCGAAACAGCTTGAAAAGAGCAACGGGGCGGGGAGAGAGAGAGAGAGAGAGAGAGAGAGAGCACCGTGAGGCAGGGAAAAGCGCGGAACGAAATTGCTCTCTTGCACGAGGGCTCATTTCTAATAAACCCTAATGTCCGAGGAAGGTATTAGCATCATCGCGGGTAACGACGCCGAGCGTCGCGACGCCCGTGTGACAGCGGTTTCCACAATGGTACGACGAAAGAGCACGGGCACCCTTTCAGTGGTTTTTGCGCCGGGTAACGTTAGGTCCGAACGTTTTTCACCGCGATCCGAGGAGTTCCCCCAGGTGAGCTCATTGCCGCGGCTTGCAAAGCTTTCGCCCTCTCTCCTCCCACACGCCCTCCCCTCCCCCCACCTCGCCGTCTTCGTCTCCTTCTTTCTGCCGGGGCAGCCTCTCTGTCTTTTCTTTTCGGCTCGGTGTAAACCCGCCCCTTTCGGAAATGCGGTGAACAACCGGCGTGCAAAGAGCCCCGGCCTCGCTTTGACGAGGTTTAGCCGGACCATCGTTACCCTTTCCTTTACCGAGGAACGCGCGGCGGCGGCGAACGCGATCTTCAAAAGCTTCTACGAATTTTCTGCGCGTTTTCTTGTTTTCCCGTTCGTCGCGAAACGGTTTTAACCACCGAGCCGTGAAACGCTCAGGCGCGACGCCCTGTTAATTCCGATACGGTGTAATCGCGCTGTCTCGCGCGAAGCGAGTCGCGAGTCGCGGGTATCGGTGCCGGCGGACCGCGGATGATCGATGAGATTTCGACGGAAAATGTTATGGCTGGACGATTTAAAAAATATGTTTTTTAGTTTGCGTTTTATGTTTATGTTTTGAATACGTATTTCACTTTTGCTGCGATAGATCTTTTTACGATATTCTTCGTGTATAGACGTTCGATGTATATTAATTATTTACTTCATTATCGAACAAATTCTTGATATAGTTTATGGTCGAATAAGTTCGTTATAATCGAGTAAATTCGTTATTTATAATCGAATAAGTTTATCAAGTACTTTTTCGATTATATACTTTCTGATGCGTTTCAGTATTTGCCTTTTAAACGAGTAAATTCATTATCTACTTTATAATTGTACACAAAATGATGCGCGTAAGATTTATGACTTAATTGAAAGTTTAAATATATTTTTAAATTTCTTACACGGTCATTGTTGCACGAAGGTCTGCTGTATTTTTCACCTATACAAAGATTTGCGCGATCAACGTTTCCTGTCCCCGTTAATTTCCAAGATAAAGCCGCCCGTTCTTATTCATGTCGTAGATCATCAATTTTGCAAACGTAATCCCGCAATTGCTATTAATGCAATTAGAATCTTGCGAATTGGTCCATGCAGATTACCACGATGAATAGTCCCGTCAGCGCGGCGGCTTCGCAATTTTGCATACCGAAATATTTCGCGGCTTTAAAATCCTGCCCCCGGCATTGTCAATTCCGCGGGATAATTACGTTCGTTACTACGAAAAGAATAAATACTATCAATTAAGCGGTTCAAATTGTGAACAAATTGACGGCAATCATGCTGTTACGTTTCATCGTCGCCGCTCTTTGTCGCGTTTCTCTCTTCTAAATACCGTTCGTTTCATTCTAACACTTCCATGTACACCGTCAGATTTTCCAACGATAAAATGTTACAAGTCGCCGTGTTTGTTTGTAAAATAAAGTTCGCGCCTCGGCGAACGTTTCATTGACGAGTTTTCGATACCAACGACAACAGTCGAATCCACTATTTCAGAAATTACAGATCGAAACAGCATTTTACAAACGCGATGGATTATTATTTTAAAAAATTCACTATATATGGTAAAACAGTTCTACAATTTTTTCGCTCGCTTTTCAGCGGGACAGGCATGATTGAAATTCACCGTGCGACGACGTCCATGGATTTTTTCTCGTCAAAATTTTTCTATGCATTTCAATTATGTTCTACGTCGTTCTGTGTTCTACGATTCCAATCAAAATTGTAGGCTCGTTCAATAAATTTAATTATTCCGTGCGAACCCGAGACGAACCTAATATTAAAAAGAGGACCCAAAATTTGTGTTATTTCGTCTGAAAATGTTAAAGACTAAACAATCCTGCGGAAGAGAATGCAGTTGCGCAATTAATCTAAGATTGTACAGAAAATTCAATTTCTATAACAATATTTCTGATTTTATTGTCTAACATAATTCTTGGATAACTTACTCGATGTAAGAGTATTATTAATAATATTCCATCGTTTTCATTTAATCGTTATTTATCATTTGCAAAATTAACAATATTGCTGATTTTATTAGCTAACATAATTGTTGGATAACTTACTCGATGTAACAGTATTATTAATAATATTTCATCGTTTTCATTTAATCGTTATTTATTATTTGCAAAATTAACAATATTGCTGATTTTATTAGCTAACATAATTCTTGGATAACTTACTCGATGTAAGAGTATTATTAATAATATTCCATCGTTTATATTTAAACGTTGTTTATCATTTGTAAAATTAACAATATTGCTGATTTTATTAGCTAACATAATTGTTGGATAACTTATTCGATGTAAGAGTATTATTAATAATATTTCATCGTTATTTATCATTTGCAAAATTAACAATATTGCTGATTTTATTAGCTAACATAATTCTCGAATAACTTACTCGATGTAAGAGTATAATTAATAATATTCCATCCTTTATATTTAATCGTTGTTTATCATTCGTAAAATTAAAGTACAGTTTATTTTATTCAAAGCTACGAATCCACTACTGTAGAATCAATGTGTTTGCTTTGGATTATACTTGATATCAGTATACCGATATCTTGCTTTCACAGAATCGTGGCAGAACGGTTCCGTAAAGTATGAAAAATATTTTCGAAAGTACGGGGAATAATATTACCCGGAGGCTTTAGAAAAAGATGAAAGCACACGGTGGGGCGAGGATGTGCAAACGATGTCGGGCGGAGGGCCCCACATTTTGTCGACTTTAAAGGATCGCTTATTTATTAAAGTGATTCGACGGTGAAAAATAAAATGCCAAGTATCCGCTCGCTTGCCGGCTGCTGATCCCTGTATCTTCGGAACTCCTTGACCCGAGAAGTTCAAAGTACCCGGGGACATTACTCCCCGAGTCCTGGATGTTCATTAAGAAAGTTTTTCGAAGTGTCCCTTAAGGTATAAACCAGCGGTTGACTCCGGGGTAATGAAATTTCCAAATATTTGCCGTCTTCGACTCTGCGAGCGCTTTTAATCCGCAAGCTACAGCATTTGCATCTCGCAATATAGCAGTATTGAATTAATAATTATTATGTTATTATTATAGTTATGTTACTACATCGCTTGTTACGTATGTTTTTTAGTATTCATTACTTGAACGAGTCATATTTACATCAAATAAACATCGTTCAAAAAAATGATAGAAAATTCGTATTATTCGTTTAAAAATTCGGCGTTTCGCATGCACCAACCTAACAACTCCTGCGTCGAAGCTTTCACCAAACCCGCCGAGGTGCGCCGATTGATCTCGTGAATTTTTCTATCCACATTAAACGGACGAACGGAATTTGTTTGCGTCGCGACCATCTAGCGGCGTTTCTCTAATGCCGGTCCGCCGTTTCGCGCGCATAAAAATGAAACAACCGAGGCTCCTTCGAATTGTTAATGAGCAAGTGCGGGCAAGTTCTGCTGATGGGTTCAGCATGATCCATTTAGCTTAATAGCCAGTGCTTAAGAGAAAATATTCCTGCGGCTGGAAGAATGAAGAGGATCTTCATACTAAATGAACGAACTAATTAAACGGTGGCAGTGCAATATGCAAGGCGGCGGGTTACCTATTTTTCTCGCCGGGAAGGAAGTCCGGACTAATCGCGAGGAATATTTCTTTCGGGAATTAGTCGCGTTTAAATTCGTATCCGATATTAACAAATAAAGCCGACCGGCTTCGCGTATTCGCGGAGAGGTTGGAGGGATTGGAGAATATTCTCGCGTTGCTTCCGATTCGTTCGACGAATTCGGTGGTTGGAGCAAGGAGTCAATTTTTAAGTTAAAGAAATGTTTGCAGTATAATATTAATAAGGACGTTTTGTTATTTATATAATAGATTCGTCAATAACGATATATAAAAGATAAACGAAGTTAAGATGACATTAAAATACAAAGATATGTTTCACTATTATTATTGCAATTTTGTCTGAAACAAGTTGACAATTGAAAAGTTACCAAAGCTGAAAATTTGAAGAATTTGTAATAAAAATGAGTAGACGATATACAACCAAAAATGTTTAAAGAATTTGAAAGTACTATTCGATTTTTTCGCTTATCTAGGAAAAAGATCAATATCTACCTGTCTCCTCTTTTATCATCTAATTAACGCACATAATTTTCATTCCCCCTAAAAAGCCCCCATTTTATCGATGACTCTCGGCCCGCAACGTCTGCGAATCCGTCGCCGAATTCTTGTCGCTCCCGGTTGAACGACTGGAGATTGGATTTATTCGGCGAACGAAACAAGCCGACACTGCGGCCGAACAAGTTTCGCCGTACACGAAAATGAAAATTCTATTGTTCCTGTGTGCCGTACACTCGGCCGAATACCGGAGTCGTGCAGACACCCGCCAACAAATAAAGAGAAACAATTACGCCAAGTTCGGGTTAGTTTGCGGTCGCGAGTTTAGGATAACTATTATATAACGTTATGAGCTTCTAAATCCGTTGCTTGGAATTTTCAAGCACGTCCCGCGTTGCCGGTGAGCTATACAGGGGGCGGATGCCATTTACGAATTAGCCGGGAATGATAGAAAGTACTGCGGACACGCCGGAAATATGGGAACGAGCGATGTATATTACATTTTCGATATCAGATTATATATTTTAATCATTAATTCGCGGTGCTTCCGATAAAAAAATGTTCTCAAATGAAAGCGTCTCTTTGACGATACTAGAGAACTTGAATACTTATTCGATTTATAAAATTACAGGGTATATTATACAATTTTTTTATTTAAACAATCCATTATTTAGCTTATTATGTATATAATTTTGCTTTTACAAGTCTGTTATCGACGCAAAGATATTTAATATGGAAGATTTATAAAAGTAAAAGTATATATATATATTTACGTTACGTATTAAGTAAAATGTTAATTCGATGATTAAGCGACCGATATAAAACACTGCGCGGTCAAAATTGACCTATTCGCCGCTCCGGGTCGACGGGCGGTCGGCAAGAAGCCGCGGACAGGCAAGTCGTGAATTAATCACGTTAATTTGGCGGACGAAAAAGCCTGTGTTTCGAATTTCGTCGAGCTCTCTCCACACCCCCACCCCCCTCTCCCCGGGGAGGGGGCGGGAGATCGACGCCCGTCCCGGCGTTGATGACGCTCCACCGTGACAAATATTAATTACGTGTAACATTATTCCGGGTTTTTGTGAAATTGCACCGCAATCCCCGGTTACAATCGTCGAGAGGGTATAAATACAGTTGGCCGGACGCTGATTGAAGTTAAACGCGGCAAATAATCGATTTCGTCGGGCTCGCGCACCGCCCGGCGTAAATTACGCGAATAATCCTCGATGCGATAACGTATCAACAACGTAGCGCGCGGGCGAATGGAACGATGCGTCCGACAGGAAAGCAATTAGCGCGAGCGATTCGTCTTAAAGTCTGTCGCGGGATGAATCATGAAAGGGACGCGCCTCGAAGCCGAGGAACGTTCGCGCTATCAATTATGCCCGTGATTTGTTCGCCTCTTTATCATTTGTATCGCGCGGTTCCCCGTCTCGCTGCTACCCTCGCTGGCGAATCGACGCAGCCTAAAGTCTATTCGATACTATTATATAATGCCATTCCGCGACGGAATTTGTACCATCGATCATCGCGCGCGATCGAGGAAATTGTTTCGCAATTTTTCGGAACTTGGAGACGGCTGTTTGAATCATTTTTGTCGAGGAAAACGTTGGCAACAATGGCTCGTGTTTTATTCAAGTTCCATGGACTCCGCGCGGTAGTATTAAATATATTTAGTATAATAGAATGGTGACAAAGGTGTTCAATAATTTAATCTGTTAAATTGTAAGTCCAGGAATAGAGAAGTTCCTTAGATAATTTGAAGTAACTTTTTCATAGCGAGAAAGGGGCGGAGCTAATAGAAAAGAGGCGGAGCAATGCTCAAAAGGGGGCGGGGCATACCTCCAGGGCCAGGGTGAAACACTTAAAGAGCAGAACCTACCCCAAGTGTCGTGGTGTATGTCTAGAGGACAAGTCTTAACCCCAGGGGCGTGGCTTAAATCTCAGGAAGGCAGTGTCTAGCACAACATGGGCGTGGTCAAACCCAAACAAGGCGTGGTCAAACCCAAAGATTGCGAGTTCTACGAAACAAATCGCACAATATCGTCAGTCATCGCACATGTTTCCTTCGCGGGATCTCCAGTCCACGAAATACTTTTTTCCGGCGACAAATCGCGTGGCATTTCGCGCCAATAATCGAGCGCAACTTTGCACCGAATCACGTTCGAGGTTTCTCTGGAACCGGTTGCGGACGTGCGGCCGGGAGCAGCTCGCGTCCCGAACTCGGTTAAAGTCACGGCACCTCGCCGAGCCGGCCGGCCCACCCCCTCTGGACATTGTTAAACTTCGGAACGCAATAAATCCGACTTACCGGGCGTTTGATACATGAACAACTGACGCCGCTCGTGCTTTAAACAGCCCAAGACTTCCGCGAGTCGCCTTCGAGTATGCAAGGCGAGCGGTTCGCGCGGCTTCGAAACCAGATCTGCGCGAGTATGCTCGGATTTCACGAGCGTAGCTCGACCTCTCTCGGCTCTCGATTGCTCGAAACGGGTCCGCCGGTCGAATTGTTCGGGCCACTCGAATCCGACCATCTTTTTCGGGGAAAAACTGCGAGCTGGTATGCGACTCTCTGTATCTTGTTTCTTTGGCTCTAGGTAAATAATACTATGACAAAAATTTGAAAACATTTTTGAAAAATGTACGAACGTGATATATTCTGTATTATATTATTTGGCGTTATTTATTATATATTTCTTAATATTGACGTTTTATATGAAAAAAAAAGAAAAGGGAATCTCAGGAAAGAAATATCAAGGTAAAAAGTTACAGTAATTAAAAAAAGAGTTAAATTTGTTCCATTACTGAATTCCTTTAAGTGAAGAAATATATCAGAGAAATCGGTTATATTATATTATTAGTATTTTTGTATTTTTCTCATTTTTATTTGCAACGCGTTTCGTATGCCTCTCAACAAGATCAAGACAAAAAAGGTAGAAGAAAAATAGAAGTAACAAGAACAATAGAAGGAACAAGAACGTTAATAGCAGTAAGAACAAGAAACATACAAATAGAATAAAATAAAATACAAGATTAAGTAACGATCTCAATAATAATAATAATAATAATCAAATCGGAGTTACCAGACCATTTTCGTACAGCTCGAATCTGTTCCTCCGGCTATGCGGTCGTAACAGACGTCTCCTGTAGAATTAATTCCTGTTCCCGCGGACCTCGAAGTATAATTTCAACTTCACTAACAAAGGAACTTCGCTAGCCAGGAAATTCTGATTTCTTCCTGAAGGTAATTACGATAGAAGCATCGGGCGATTCTTGCGCCGCTCGGTTTCGGCTCTCCCCTCCGATGTACCACTTAAAGGTCAACGTGGATTTTCCCCCTTTTTCGGTGTACACGCACGGAACTGGGTCAGATATAACGAATTACGCTCGGCAACTTCAATGATTTCCTGGGGATAAGCTGATCTGATGCCATTCTTCCGGATCACATGTTCAGATGTAATGCTGGGAGATCGTGACGCACCGTAAGGCATCCCCAGTTCTTCAGTTTATTTATTTATTTATTTATTTCCGTGTCTTATTTATTTATTTATTTCCGTGTTTTATTTATTTCTTTCTTTCCGTGTTTTATTCATTTATTTACCCATTTTTTATTTCTTTTTCTCATTTACTTAGTTTATTAATTGATTTCTTTTTTTTCGTTCTTTCTCTGTTTCATTCATTTTTTCCTTCGGTTTTCTTTCTTTGTTTCATTATTTTTCTTTCTTTTTTCCTTTCTTTGTTTCATTCGTTCGTTCTTCCTTTCCCTCTTTCTTTATTTTTGCATGACATTTGAAGTGGACTTCTCATTAGTAAAAAAAAAGGAATATAAATATTAAGATTTAAAAAAGCACTGATAATAGTTAACTTAGGTTGAGCTTTAATGAGTTATAATAAGACTTTACATCGTTATTCAAAATCAAACTTTATCACATCGTTTTCAAAATGAACGAGTTAAGCAATGATTTTCACCTTCTATTAATAATTTTAATAAACTAAAATTATTACTCCAACACTCTTAGAATTCTTCAAATCCTTTCGCAATATTTTCCATGTCACTCGCCAACATTTGCCCCAAGTGCATAAATAAAATTCTTCATATATGACACATTACTTTTAAAATTGGACTTGTTAATTATCAGTCCACGTATCAGACATAATTATAATTTCATAACACAGTATCGCCGATACAGCACGCAGCTTATTATTTCGCCATATGATTATTATTAATTTTGAAAACCATTCGAGTTTCATTCATTATCGAACACTTTTTCCTCCTGTTATATATTAATTTTCTCGTTTACGCCGGAAGTTAATTACACAAGTCGATCGAATAAATTTGCGACCAATCATTACGAAACAGCAAAAACCATTAATTGATACTGTTACTTTATTTGGGCCGCGACTCGCACGAATCGTACGGATTACGTTCGCTGCTAATATTTTCACCAACTTCCGTAACATTTATTTAAATGAATATTCGTTGCCAACTACGCGCACAAAGAACTCCTCTGTTTCCGTTCCACGCACCCAATTACCTCTTTTAACCCAGATGTTACTACCGGCCTTTGGAGAGCAATTTAGATTTCCTGGAGAACAAATTCTTTTCATAACTCTTCTAACATGGTAAATGTTAGTTTCTACCTTTCCCGAGGTAGCGCCGCGTATTCCGAGAAAGAGAGAGAGAGAGAGAGAGAGAGTGCAGCCTCGCCAATTTCTTTAATATTTGCCCCGTTGCGTTTTTAACAAGTCGAGCAAATGTTTACGTATGTGTTCATCGCCGTGGAAGAACTTCATTTCGTTTTCTGCGGCATTATATCTTAGTGCTTTCTGAAATGTTTTATCCGGCCACGGTTTTATTCATATTAGCATCAATTCATTTTGAAAATATGGTATCGTGGCTTATTATACTATAGAATTATTATGAGCTGGTGCATTTAAATAGTTAATTAATTATTTAATATTTTTCTACTTCAGTTATCCAATTCTTTCGATGTTAATTATTTGGTTTCTTTCTATATGGAGTTTATGCCAAGGTTATGCCAATTATATAATTTTTTTCTACGTCAATTATTCAGTCTTTTATTAGCAAAAATATTTACTTACCTCACAATTGCATTTTGTTTAGTTCAAAATTTGTTTAATTCGCCGACAAGAAATCGACGAAGTTCTATAATTTTTTAATCACTCTAATCTAGAGAAAACTATCGATCGACTTTAAAAAACGATAGTCAAAAGGTTCCAACACTCTCTCTATCGCGACGCTACACGCGACGAAAACATCGATATTTTCGCAGCACCGCGATTTGGTCACCGCCCCGTGAAAAACAAGAAATAAAGAAAGTAAAAAAAAAAGAGAATACCGCAATAGCCAGGGGCGATTATGCAAGCGGCCCGTGGCAGACGATCGCGAATCGGATTTCGAGTGGCTGAAAAACGTGGCACTGGTCGCGCGAGAATTTATCCTGATCCAAGCACGATGCATAAAAGATACGGGCGGGGAGGGCCGCCGGTAAATACGTTCGGCTCGCAGTCGATTCGAAAAGTGCAGGGCGCACTTACAGGGGGGGGGGGGGGGGGCTTACCGGCCAGCGGCCGCTTGGTACGGGCGGGGGGATTCGGTTCCCTGACGTTTATATCATACACACTTCCAGCTCGTAAAATTTGGAATGTTGCCCGGCTATATCTGGGTTAAGAGTGCCCCACTCGGCGGCGGGCGCGCGCACGCCCGGCCAAAGAAAAATACTGGTCGCCGTCGGACCGTGGCAGGACGCGATCCCAAAACGCTTTAATCGACTTCATTCTTCTACGGCCGATATATGTATCGGATGCGCCGTCGAGGCAGCCGAACACCGTCCGGAAACGGAAGGAAACGGCTAGACGGATGCTCGGTACGATTATTCGGGAATTAATGGGACAGGTCTCGACAGTCTGCTTATGCGTTCGCAATTTTATGGCATCTTGCGCCACGATAGCCGTGGATTGTTCTCGACCGACGGGTGGATACGGTCGAAACCAACGGATTCGACTTTCCTGCACGATTAGTGCTCGAAATTCTATTGCTATCATTTCTCGATGAAATTCGATCGAGTGAAAATCGTATTTAATCTCTTGAACGATGCAAGTGATTTTAGGATTGCCATTTAAACGAAATTAGATAGAGATTATTCGAAAGTAAATTACTCGGTCTGCTTTCTATGTAGACTATGATATTGACAGACTGCAAAAATTTATGTAATTGTATCAATTTACGTAAATATAAAATTGATATAAATTTAAATATATAAATTTACGTAAATATAAATTTATAAAAATATATAATCTATATAAATATATAAATTTATGTAAATATAAAATTGATATAAATTTAAATATATAAATTTACGTAAATATAAATTTATAAAAATATATAACCTATATAAATATATAAATTTATGTAAATATAAAATTACATAAATACAGTCCCCGAAAAATAATTAAAAAAACACACAGGACAAGGTATTAAAGTAAAAAAATTAAAACTTATAATCTATAAAAATGATAAGCATCTAAAAATGATAAAATAATTGCAATAACTAAAATTAACATTTTTGACGACAATTTTCGGGGATTAGTATCTTCCTCCTTGATTCCATCGATAGATTAGCACCGCAGAACCGCACCCTTAGTTTTTGCTCGGCAAGAGCAGTTCTTATCTATCCCTCCCCATTAGTTTTACGTTAATTGCAAGTGCTAGTTCGTGTTACCGCGAGCTCAGATTATACGAAAATTATGTTCTATTAAGTTGGTTTAAGCTGTTTGCGTTTTGTTTGCCGCGTTGATATCGATCCGCGTCGCTCCGCCTCTTTTCACCCTTCACCCCCCCCCCCCCCCCCCCCGGTATCGCTGTCCTTTATCTTCCGTATTTTCGACTCTCCCTTTCGACAGGTGTTTACGCGATTTTTGGCTCCGGCTCGCCGTTTCTTTGCATTGCTCTCGTTCAAGCGCATCTCCCGTTGTTTGTTCTGCGCTGAATTCGGCGGGGTCTCCCCCCCGCCACTCTTTGCGCAGATATTACACGACGGATGGCCGGAACGGTATAATTAATTGCGTTTTATTTCGTTGATCATCGCGGAGCATATTCGCGATCGCAGGTTGCAAGCAAAACGCACGGCGCTGTCGAAATGTATAGTATTTTGAGTCGTGTTAATCATTGATTAATATTGCGAAATGCCCTTAGCGCTTGATTGGTATTTAACCCTTTGCTGTCGAAAGCACTTTAAGTGGAAATCCAAGATATTTGTTTAGGCTTGCAGTGTCGCCATTTTATATAACTTGGAGCATTTCTTTTAAATTATATTTAATTTCTAATAAAATTTGTTACATAAAATTGATTCACTGAAATATTTAATTGCATCTAACCCACCTTGCCATATTAATTTACACATGCTCAATTTTGTTAGAAATCCATAAAAGTCCGGGGTTTAATAATAACCATACTGTTGCCGATCAGACAATTTTTATTCTATAATTATTTAAATTATACTCTCAAATGTATAATGTTGCATTTGCGTAGACAGTAGAAATTTCAGCATTACTTCTGTTTATAAATAATATCAGGAAAACTCGTTTATATGTTTATTTGTTTAGGAACATTTAAATTCTTTCTGAAAGATCGACAAACTTCGATTATTTTAAACCGTGCAATTAACGATTAATTAATGCGCCTGTTGCACCGAGAGATTTAATCACCGAACGCTTCAGTATTTCGTCGGAACTTCTCACGATCGTTAAATTTCATGAGGTCTCCCAGGAATATGATTTATTCAATCAGATGTTATTTAGGATACGGTCTGTACCTAGACAAGATGTTACAAGTCTTCGGGGAGCTTACAAGTTTGTTATGTCTCGGCTACCGACAGCACGCCCGAGACTTTAACGATATACGGATTATTAGTACGATTATGAGGTTATTTTACGAAATAATTCCTGTACAAGTAAATTTCTTACTCGAACAACAACTAATCGCTACAAATTGTACTTATTAAATATACAAATTACTTATTAAATATGTTATGTTGTTGATAATCGGACAACAAGGTTTTAAGTTTAATTAAATAATTTGGAGAGCCTACGAATAGTGCTTAAAGTATGAGTATTTCAATGTCAGTATACAGTTGTAATAATAATATAGATGAAACAAAAATACACGGTTAATAAAAATCCAGATGAAACAATCGAGGGGTCCCCGAGGTCATTTAAAGTAACTTCTTCCTTTACAAAAATGTTCCCCGACGCATCGTTAACGAGTTATTATCAAAAAACACTGACCAATAAGAGGCGAGCTTGACTGACGCGAAGCAGCCATCTTCGACGCGCCAGCCGCGCTCGCTTCTCATTGGCCCCTGTCTTTCCTCAATATCTCCTAAATAAAGCCGCAGATTAAATTTTGACACCGGAAAATGTTGTTTCAAATGACCTCAGGAACCCCTCACTTTCCATGAAAAAAATTTAATTACAACTAAATTAACACCTTACTTTCGACCTGCTAAAATCATTAAAGAAATAATGCCACTACTTCTACATCTAATACCAAACCCAGCCAATTATTTTACACAAACCACGCGCAAAGATCGACAATAATCTGCTTACGCGAAACAAATGGTAATGCGCGGTATCGTCAACGAAGCGGTCAGCGGAAGAAGCCGATCCCCCCTCCCCATGCCCGAAAGGAGCGCCCGGGACACGTATGCTGTCCACGTACGCCGGGGGAAGTTCACGGAAAGCGCAAAGCCATCAGCGCAGATGTGCTCCCGTCCGTGGGTTAATAAGCGTCCATGTTTCTAAGTTCCGTAATTCCGTAGTGTAAAGTGAATTTATACGGTAGCTCAGGCGTGATGCAAACCGCGGTTAAGTGAATTATTCGACTCGCGGGACCGTCCCGGCAACTTCGACGAGGGCCAGGAACAATCGCGGCCTGATGATAATCACCCCCGTTGTCCGCTCGGCCGATAATGGAGGGGAGGGGAGGGGGCTCGCGGAGCCGGCACGGAAAAACCCAGTGAATTCGACGGACGAGTCCAAGAAAACGCCCCGGGCGGTTTTCGGTTGGTGCCTGCCTCTCACTCTCCCCCTCCCCCTCCCCTCCCCCACCTCGCTGGAGGAGCCGCAAAACAGTTCGGACGAGTTCGCGGGAAGTTCATTCAAAGTTTAGATGCTAATGACTCGGGCGAAATTCGATAACGCGATCGACAACGGCCGCGGCGGATCCGTGTCGCCGCGTGCAATTGTCGTCCGAGGCCGGAATGGAAGAAAACTTGACCGCGCCGGCAAATTAACCCGAGATGCCATCGGGTAACAAACCGGGATCGTGTTACTTTATTCTGCTTCGTTACGTCCGTCGCTCGCTTTTAAAATAAATAATTCTTAATAAAAATAATTTCCTATCTAATCACTTCTCGAGTTTTGAGTCGTCGGAAAGTTGAATAACAATAGCGTCATTATAAACGTTATTTTTATTAAAAATTATTAGAAGATGTACTCTATTGGTACGAATAGTGTTGAATGGAGATTATTGAAATATGATTTTTAACGCAATTAGTAAAATAGTGATACTTTAATTCATAATTATTCGAAATTATTTGACGTCGATGTGAGGCTGCTTGGAAGATCGGACAATTTTTATTTTGCACAATGATCGACGGTTTACTGAATTTTGTGCCTTTAAAATAAAAAGAGATAGGTAAGACTTAATACATAAAGCTATTATATAATTTAACGTATAATGTATTATACCATAAATTTTATATTTAATTATATTAAATTATATTTAAGAATCGTTACCTATTTAATTGTCCATATTTAGCACTGAATATTCACATTGTAGCTAAAGGTATTTCATATTCTTTCTTTTCTTCCAATAATTAAATCCTTTAATAAATAATTCAATTAAACCAAGACACCAAATATTTCCCAAAAATTCGTCGCATTTGCTAAAACGCGGACTTCGAATTTTTTAAGAAACTCCAAGTCGCACTTGCCAAATATAATCGAGCGGTGTGAACGAGTCATAGGATCTTTTTCAGACGAGACACGATTTCTCCATTAGCATTGTATGCGCGAGGCAGATTTGAATTTCTGTCAGTTGTTCGCCGGCGCTCGCGTTTCACCGGTGTTTTTTTGGCGGCGGCCAACAAACCGGCTAGATTAAGATCTAAACTAATATGTCAGTGTGTAATGGTAAAGTTTCAATTCGGAGGCAAATAGCCAGCAGCGGAGTAGTTAAGTCGGCGTCGTATATGGACGACGTAATCTAGGATACCTGTTCCTTAAGCTGCTTACTGTCAAAATAACTTAACGCGTGTCCGCGGTAGTCCACTCGAGCATATAATGTCTTGCGCCGTTTCGATGTACATCCTTTGAGAGGTTATGTCGCACTAGCGCGCGTATACCGGGTGTCGGAGTTCTAGAAATTGTAGAACAATCTTTGCCTTTATTATGAATTAGTAGAATTAGTTGCTGTGCTTTTATAAAAAGTACTAGCATCATTTATAGTACCCCAATTTTATTTCTTTTAAATTACCATCTTTAATCTCAAGCAATTATCTATTTATTAAAATTAAATATACAAAATAGACGGACGTTATTAAAGCACCACAGAAATTATTTTAATTTACTTATAATAAATTCACGAAATTTTCTATAAAGCTTACTAAAAATTACAAGAAAATATTAAAATATAAAGATCAATATTCGATCAAATAGCATAAATTATTCTAGGTAAAATATCACAATATTAATTGTGCTGCATAATAAAATATATTAAAATAATGGAGGCACAGAACGGTGATTATTTATTTGATTTTCAGACTTAATTCCCTTGCAATTCGAATATCGTACGAAATATTTTAATTTTCTAAAATTGTTATCGTTTTTATCGACTATGTCAAGGGTGCAGCAGCATGCCTTGTATGCGCTGTCCGAACAGTTTTTATCTCTTTAAAAGAGAATCCATACCGTTGTTTACATGTGTTCTAATTATACTCGGTATTTGGATCCGCGATAATCGAGTCAGCGATCTCATCGAACCGAGTAATTATCGTGAAACTTTCGGTGCCCGGCGCATGGCGGTAAGGCATAATCGCGTTTATGATTAGAACAGCTCTAGTTATAACATGAATACCGGCAGCACGCGTGTCCCGCCATTATCAAAAGGGAACCGTCGATTATTATCCGGTAACGCAACACGTTCATCTGCTGGATAATTACAATCTCCTTGGGTATTCCTGGTAAATTGTACGAGATACTCGAACGAAACCACTTGTAGCTTAGTAATAAGGCCATTAACGCGATGTACTCCCCGTAACGTTGTTAGTCGTGTTCCTTGGGTACACATCGAGAAATTCACACTTACCCTCGAACGCCTCGCGATCGCGCGGGAATGATTTCGCCAAAAATTATTCAGCTGTCGTTCCGTGATTTCCTGTTGACGAACTTTGCTTGCCGGTGTTTCTCTTTAGATTTGTTGTAATTTTGTAATAATACCAGAGATGGAAAGGTAAGTGATAGCGAATTATATATGATCACGAAACTATATTTAATATTCATATTATATAATAATAATGATAATAATAATAATAATAATATAATGTAATACCAGATATTAAATGTTGGAGAAAAGGGAAGGAATGTTAATTTATTGCAAGAATCTGATATTACTTTGACTCTAACAATAAACCTTGTCAGTAGAATACAGATTTTATGGTACGATAAATTTACTATATATGATAATAATATTTAATACAATTATATTCGATATAATATTATATTAATATGATATTTACTGTACATAAATAATAATATTTATGTATATGACAAAAACGAAATGATCGAATACGAAATATAGAAAATATTTCTAGAATTCAAAAATTCTATCGATTTAAATAATAAATGAAAAAAAGAAAGAAAAGTCGATGTAACTTTTATAACATGCAAATAGTGCAGACAATTTCTATTTCTCATAAAAATCAGCAAGCTACTCATCAATGAGTATATTATCTCTCAATGAACGCAATCTTTATCGCATATAGATTATGCTACTTTTACAGTACCTTTTTTTCTTTTTTACTTCTTTTTCTCCTGTATTTCTTACTTTCTTTCTTTTTCCTGTATCTTTCATCTTCTTTCGCAAAGAATTCGAATCTTTTCCCTTCTTCACCAGTTAATTATCTATTTTTCTAGTTTCCTCTTTCCCAGCAAGCTGATTTTAACTGTTGCAACGTTCCTCTCTCCTTTTTGCATATTCCATAAAGTTTCCTCCCTCCCTTTATCCCCGTTATCGATTAGCCTCCCCATTCATCGCAGTATCTAAATCTCGCTATCGTTCTCAGAGCATTCCTTTCGCCCGTTCGCTCTAGATTCTTTGGTTTATCTTCCCGCGTCCATTTCTTACAGACGATCACCGACCCCGATGCCTCCATCTTGCTTTTTCCTCCGTCTTTTTCATTAGTCTCTCTCTCTCTCTCTCTCTCTCTCTCTCTACCCGGTTCCGGTGTTCGTTCCGAGATCAGCCTTTCCCAATTTCCCGACTTTTCCAAACTTGTTTTCGTCCCCATTTCTGCGCAACCATTTTTCGATCTTTAATTAACAATTTGTGATCAATTTATCATTGATGCTTGAATTGTTAATAGCTTCATAGTAAATTTAGAGCAAAGGTGATCTTTGAAATTTGGTATATAAAATTGCGTGGTATAAATATTTAAAAACAATACTCTTTAGTTGAAATAAAATCTGTGATAAGTACTTTTACCTTATTATACTTAATTACAATGAATAGGAAAACAGTACTTTTAATATTAACATTAAGATCACTTTATTCCTCTCTTATTTCCTGCAATTTTAATTTCAACGTATGACGTATTAAACCGAGATTAAAAATTGAAAAACGAGGTTTCTTTATATATATTTTCATTCCAGAAAATGGCAGACTTAAAAGAAAAGTATTTCAGCCATTCTAGTCGCAATAAACCAGTCCCTCGAACATATACAAAAAAGTGCAAGCGATTTGGACCAGTTTTAAGAAACGTTTCATCGTCTACCCATAAACATTACATCCGTTCAAGACAAATCTTGACGCCTCAAGAGAGTCGGTTAAACGCAAGTAGCATGCGTCGAAGACCTCCGTTTCGGCCGGAAAAGAACATGGCAGCTCGATTCCCATCGCGCGTTCCCCAGTCGTCCAGGCCATTGCCTTAGGAAGCACTTTGAGCGGACGCCACAAAGGTCCTGCTTTTAATTGCGAGCGTGTTACAAAAGTGATGGTTAATGAAAGGCCAACGGGGGGGCCCGCCCCCCCCCCCCCCCCCCCCTCCGCCACCCGCTCGCGGCCATAGAATTCGGATCGCGTCCGCGTCGAAACCCCCGGGCATCGCTCGAATTTCTCGAATCCCCCC
>NC_135775.1:21453303-21456322 GCF_028453695.1 Augochlora pura | reverse complement strand
TTATTCAATAAAAAAAGTACATAAGCGTTTGAAGCAAATGTCACAATGTTATTTAAATTTGCTGCGTCGCGGGATACTGTAGATTGTTAAGCACTCGGCCAATTCGACAGCGTTATTTAAATATGTTGCGTTCGCGACGCTTTATTCCTTTTTCGGAACACCGTTGGTCAATTAATGTAATGAATCCACCCATCCCTGTTCCAGCAGCCGAGGTCCTGTCAAAAGAGGAAACGTAAATATTTCTCAACGCGCATACGCCCTCGCATCCTGCATAAACAGCTCGATAAATTAAAGTGTTTAATCTGTGCACACGGCGCATCGCGTCGGGCCAAGTAATTGTTAACTTAGGAGCATCGTCGACCGCAAATTATTTCGGAAATTGCTGGCCGAAACATTTGTTAACGTTTTATTGAAACGAACGTTTCTGTAAATTTCATTTTATTTTAACGCACGTTTTTGTACTAATAATCATAGAGGAGAATAATTTATTGATAGAGAATTTGTTATACAGTGTATAGCAATGAATAATGTATATTAAGAATTAAATAATCGAGGGAATGAATAAAAAAAGGAAAAGTTGTTAGTATATTATAAAGGTAAAAAATAACTTTGATTAAATAGAAAACAATTTTTGATAATTAAGAAGAAATTTGTATTGTTGTAACAATAAATATTACAGCGTGAATTAGATAATAACGTAGGCAAAACCATGACATGATGTTGACATAATCATCCGATTTAAAACATTAATAAATAAATGAATAAATAGAAGTTAATAAAATAAATGTTACAAAATTATATAATACAAAATAAATTTCCGAATAGACGTGGTATCCGAATAAACAACGAAAGTATAGCAGTATCCTCCACTGGAAATCCTTCATTAATACCAAGTATACTAAGGCAAACCAGAACGAAATGAAGAATTCGATATCTTTTTTTCATGCGAAGCTTCGTTTACGAGGGAATTTAATTTGCATATTACTCAGCAGCGTACACTGTCAGCAGGAAGTTTTCGACCTATTTGACTTCCTACCCAAATACGGTTTAATAGTGTAGGAGCTTGTGTATGTAGAGAGGTTATATTCCTTTTTACGATACCTCGCTCTCTCTCTTTCTCTCTCTCTCTCTCTCTGCTTTAAAGCTTGTTAATATTATGTGTACATTGCATAGTTGCTTTGGAACTATGCGCTGCATAAAATAGAGAATATTGCTTTCAATCTAAAAATAAGTTATGAAGATTTTACGAAACATAAACAAACTTTGTTACTGACGCAGGAAAGTGTTGGGAAAATTAATTGTTCCACGAGAATTAATTTCTTCTCAGCTGGTAAATTCTCAGTGAGTATTTAACGAATAATTGTAGCTTCGGTATATTAATTGTTATTATAAGTTTATTTGTTTTAGCGTGGTCGTTGGAACAGCGAGATCATTAGCGACCACGTGGTTTACTCAGTATGTTAACGCAAAGACAATTTACCGACGCTGTATTGTCTTTAGCTCAAATGGTTGGCGCGTCTGACTAATGCTTGGTTTTACTACTTAAAACTGGTCTCGGCTCTCGATACTTCATTTTATTTGCTGCTTTGTGCTCGATAATTTCTATCGAATTTTGCATAAATTTGGTACATTTTAAATGTTAGAAATGCATAATAAAAACGACGATTTTTCATTGTATTTCTTCTTAATAAATGTGAACAAATATAAATTATCATTTACGATTATAATACATGTAGCATTCTTGGAATAGATAAAGAAGTGATTGTTAAATAAAATAGATAAAATCTTGCTAAACACAGTGAATTATCCATGTAGCCACTGTTATTAACAGATCAGAAATGCCAACAAAAATTAATTTATTTCATTATAATTCTTCAAGATGCCACGCAAGTGTGCATCGCGATTTTCATCTTCCTCGATGTTACAAAATTGTTCAGATGTTTCGCACGATAGTAAAAGCGTTAAAATCTGACAAAATATAGTAGGAGTAACGACAAACAAATCGCATCGTAAAACCGGACCGAAACGAGTCCGCAGCTCGGAGAAGACGGTGTGAGATCAACGGCGTCGCGACATCGAACAACAACGAAACGCGATACGAGTCGTTTTATTTATTCAACGCTCAAGCATTTCATCTTCAAACATTTATCGGCCATATCCCGTCGCACGGCCGGAATCAGCTCCGTAATTTATGCCGCTAATTCGCGCGGAGTCCCGCGCCACACGCGGCTTCGTCCGCCGTCGTAATCCCGGGCGGGGCAAAGTCCGTTTAAAAATACTTAACTTATTATTACGCCGGCGAGTCCCGCGAAAATACGCTCTCGCGATACGTCGGCATTAAATTCACGGCGGATATCGCGGCGGATATCGCGGCGGATATCGCGGCGGACGAGCCGACGCGAAAAACCGATTGCCAGCACCCGCGTATATTCGTGCTCCCTCTTTTTTCCTTCCTTTCCCGCCCCGGCGAAGCCTCTGCCTGCCGCGTTTACCGCGGACACGTCCCCTCCGTCCGAGCTACGGGAAGATAAAAAAAAATGCGGCAGGGTGTACAATTATGAGATTACCCGTTTACATCAAGATTACGGCGCGCGGCGGATCGGGGCGGACGCCTCGATAAGCGTGCGCGAATTTTTATAGGACGCGTTAACAGCGGAATCCAGTGAAATCTGGCCGTGGCTCGCCGAGTTTTACTGGAATACTATGTCAAGCCTTTGGGCAAAGGGAACTCTTTGTTTAACATTTATTTATTTATATTATTAAAATCGATGCTATGTGAAACTGTACAATAAATAATGATAATAGAGTTTATCGGTAAGAATACCATCTCAAGCCTTTGGGCAAAGAAGAACTCTTTGTTTAACATTTGTTTATTTATTTGTTTATTATTAAAATCGATGCTACGTGAAACTGTATAATAAATAATGGTAATAGAGTTTATCGGTAAGAATACCATCTCAAGCCTTTGGGCAAAGAGAACTCTTTGTTTAACATTTGTTTATTTATATAATTAAAATCG
>NC_135775.1:21421635-21453203 GCF_028453695.1 Augochlora pura | reverse complement strand
CTGCGCGCGGGAACTGGGTTAATGGTCACTACCCCGCCGGAATTGTCATCGCGAACTAATTGCGCTCGCATTGGCGGTAGCCCAACTTCGCCCCGCCGATAGAAATCTCTCTATCAGGAGTTGTCCGCGCATCTGTCCGTATCTACGGCCGGCAACTTTTTATGGACTTACGGACCGGATTCAGTCAAATCGCTCGGCGGCCAATAGCGAGATCTTGTATAAATTCGTTAGTCTTTTACAGGATGTCCAGGAACGTTCGGAACGAAGTTATAAAAGTCGTCCTTGTGTAACGCGATGTAACGCAGTTAGAACGAATTAAATATGGATGATATTTACTTGCTCTAAATTGAAACGAAATTTGATTTTTTTCTTATTAAAGTTATAGGAATTAATCGGAGATATTTTAATTCTAAAATAGATTCTTCTGGACGATATTTTTATTTCATATGATTTATTGCATCCGGCGTATGTGAGATCGAGCCTTGTGATTTATACAACAATTGCGCTTTTAATAGTATTTAACTGTGAACATGTTTGGAAATTTTAATAATATATCGTTACACAATTTTTAGTGGTGCAAAGAGTTAAGTGAAGACATAGGAGAAATAAAAATTGCGTCAAGGTGAAGAAATATTGATCGATACTACTGTGAAAGAAATCGTGGTGCAAGGGTTAATGTTCGACAGAATTGCTGTATCTTTCTTTCTGAAAAAGTATTTTATAGTCGTCGATTATCAAGGGTTATAAAAATTCATCGCAATGTATTGCTAAAGTCGAACAGATCAAATAATCTTTCAAATGAAGTTAAATAACTATTATATTACTATTAAATAACTATTATATTACTATTAACCCTTTGACTACTGTTGGCGCCTATTGGCGTCCGACACATGTTGACTACCCGGTACTGTAGGCGCCAATAGGCGTCAAGATCAAATTTCCACCCCGTTTACTATTAAATTTAATTAATTATATATTATGCAATATTTATGTTATATATTGTAAAAAATCTTAATATTATTCTTCACTTCAAGTAATATTGGTTTAATGTAACAGAATTCAATATTTTAAATATTTTAATATACTTCCTCAGAAATGCATGTCTAACGAAAAACTACGGCCGTGCCAAAGTCTGCCGTAGCCAAAGGGTTAAATAACTATTATATTACTATTAAATAACTATTTAATACCTATTGCATAACTATTAAATAACTATTAACTAACTATTAAATAACTATTAACTAACTATTAAATAACTATTAACTAACTATTAAATAACTATCACATAACTATTGAAAAAACTATTAAACAACAATTTTAAATAAAATTACATTCCAAACTGAAAGCTCGAGTTTTCAAAGATAAAAGAACGCGTCGACACGCGACAATATTTACAGCGGAGCCTCTCAGGCTTGTTCGTGGTAAAGAGTTAAATTCTGCACAGCCGATACCTTTCTAGCGAATCTTATACTCCGGCGACTCCGGGGGCTCGACGAAAACGTGTGAGAGAGAGGAAGAGAGACACGGTGAAAAGTGAAAGAAGAGCAATCGGGAGCCTGTAATTCCGTCGGATGAACGAACGAGCTTTAAAAGCGACCGACTCGGGCTAGTCCGTCGCTCGAGCTCCTGCAATCCAAGCACAATCGCGCGCCCGTTCCCGTCGCGCAGGTAAAGCACGCCGGGAGCACAGGTGCAAACAGTTAGGATACAACTGTTGCGACGCCCGTGTGTATTGAGTTATGACAACATTAACACTGGTTGATCGCGCAACCCCAGCCCCGCCACGCTTTGCCCCCCCGTGGACGTCGAAAATAAAATTCTCGTTATCCGGCGAGCTTTCCAGCCGTGCTACCCCTTTCGATGTGGAAATCGAATCAAGAGATTACGCGCGAAGTCGAGTCAATATAGTGCTCATGCACAGGGTTTGAACTTCGTCCAATGTAGTCTTGCTGTTTGCAGAACTTGGCGAAGTTCACGGAAATGAGAAACGATTTGTTTAAAAATTGATAGATGAATTATTTAGATATTTATTAGTGTTGCTATTTGGAAATGAGAATTGCATCGACTCGGTCGAGATAATAATGATTTTAAGTAGTAAATAGTACCAATTTTAAGCGAGAAATAGTAGCAATTTTAATCGATAAATAATAGCAATATGATTGTTCAAAAATTATTTCTTACTTGTTTGACGATGCTTAGAGTTAGATGAATTATTTAGCTATTTATTAGTGTTGCTATTTAGCAATGAGAATTGCATCGACTAAGTTGAGATAATAACGATTTTAAGTAGTAAATATTAGCAATTTTAAGCTTGAAATAATATCAATATTAAATCGAGAAATAATAGCAATTTCAAGCGATAAATCATAGCAATTTTAAACGACGTATAATCTCATTATCTTTTATCTGAAATATCACAAAATAAATTAACCTTATGAACAACAACGCTATTTCTTCACACAGTTTCCATCGACAGTCTAAACAATTAAAATAGCTCTAAAAAATATTCAAACTGTTTTCACCTTATTAAAATTGTTTCTACAAAGCGATCTACGATATAGTATCGTGATTGTTCTTGATCCTTAAAATCGCCGGAGACAAACTGGCTCTAAGGTGTACCGATCCGAAATCCTTCACGCCGATAGCGCTTTAAAGTGTTTGGGAAACAAAGTTTATTCACTTGAACTGTTCCAAGTTAACCCGACGGCGCTGATTACCGGAAGCCGCACTGTTTACCGGAAGCCGAAGCGCCGGTCATCGGTCGACTTTAAACGAGTTCTGCACGGACTCTGTGTCCCGATCATCGTCGTGTCCTTCGCGCGAAAACTAGCTGACACCGCAAACTGTGCAACGCGCGACGTTTATAAACCTAACACTGAATGTTAATCGAATTCCAAATGATATTATGGCATTTTCAAACCATTGCAAAGATCTGATTTTTAAATAATCGTAAATAACGAGTTTATGATTTTATTTCCACTGTTATTTAGATTATAAAAATAGTTCCATTAGAAATTATTAGAAAACTATCGCAGAAATCGCGTTTAAATAAAGTCATTTTTATCATTGCCATAAAATTTAAAACTTTAAAATTAAATCAAAACCTCGGTGGTTTTAATGTTAAATAAGAAACATTGATGTATCTTTTGTAATAACTACGATGATAATTGTTTCGGACAAAAGGCACAGTAATTGTTTTTAAATTATTTTTAATACATATAGCCGAAGCTTAGATTTCAAAATTGTTAAAAGTGTAATTGTTATACGAGCCACAAGAGTCAATTTCATATGCATAAAATAAATATGTAAAATGGAAACGCTAGAAGCCAGAAAAATGATTTTAGATTTGCAGCTGAAATGGCTTCGAGTGCAAAGGGCTAATTATTCCCCGAGAAAGGAGCACAGTAATTGGCTGGGCCACAGTAGCTGGCGCCGCTGTCTATAACGCCTAGCACAGAGAAAACAGGTAGCCGGGACGCTGCAGGACACGTTCTCACGCACGATTGTGAATTTCCGCGGGTCCATTGTCCTTTGTGGCCCAACGTGGAAGACGAAAGAGCTCGTAATTCTCTAAGCTGTTCTTCGGCCTTGCACGCACGTCTGTCTAGCCAGCTATTTTGCGCAGTCCGCGGCGTATTATGCAAACGTCCGGCTTGAACCGGGCCAGTGTGAGGTTACACGCCTCGCGTGTTTCTCATCCTCCCGTCTCCAGGGTGAAATCGGGCCGTGGCATTCGCAACCCTCTGCGAATGCGTACGTATTCAAGACACCGTGCCAATGACCTGACCTGTCGCTATACCGTGTCGAAACTTCCTGTATGAAACGTTTTATTTCGCTTTTATTGCGTGTAGTTTATTTATCATTAATTTCAATCGCGTTAACAATTTTCGCATGACTGCTTGATTAATAAGTGTCGAGTATTATTATTGTAATATTGAGATGATAATATTCATGAAATGTTTGTGTTAATTAGAATTTAATTTTGGAATTTTTGGTATAGTATATTTTGAAGTAATGAAATTGGAAATTGTATACTTAGAAACAGTACAACTGGAAATAGAATACTTAAAAACAGTAAAACTGGAAATAGAATACTTAAAAACTGTACATTTGGAAATAGTATGCTTGGAAACAGTACAATTGAAAATAGAATACTTAAAAACAGTACATTTGGAAATAATATGCCTAGAAACAGTACATTTGGAAATACTGTGCTTGGAAACAGTACATTTGGAAATAATACACTTAAAAGCAGTACATTTGAAATAGAGCATTTAAAAAAATACTTCTAAAAACCATATGCTCAGAAACAGTACGATCTTTAATAAAACGCTTAAAAACAGTACAATTTGAAATAGTACATTCAAAAATAGCGCATTCAAAAACAGCAAAATTTAGAAAACAGTACATACTAACAAGCAGCACGTCTAACGAAGCACTCGCAAAACCATTATACTTGAAAACAGTACATTTGGGTACATTATATGCAGCCGCACCTAATGACGCGCGTAAATATCAAACGCGCGAAGCTCCGTAGTGCGCTAATAATATACAACTCCGCTCAGAGAAGTACAATATAATGCCCCGGAGCCACTAAAGAGCACCGAAAAAAATTTAAGCGGCAAAAATGAGAATTTTCAACATCAGTGCCCGGTGGATTAACGCGGGCTTCCGCGCGTAGGACGAAGCGTTAAAATTGCGACAGCGTTTCTGTAATAAGGTAGAGAGAGAGAGAGAGAGAGAGAAGGAGAGAAAAAAAAGGATTTGTGTAACAGGGTGGTATACACCGTGTTTACGGGAGCACGTTTGCATTTTTACAGTGCAGCGAGATGAGATGGGATCATAAGAGATCATTTGGGTGTACACAGAGTGCGCGCGAGAGAGATAGAGGAGAGAGTGAGTGAGTCAACTCCGGTTATACGGTGATCTTGATTAGAACTGCGACGGAATGGAGATATGGTAGTTGAATTATATAGGAAGATCTGTGTTCTCTCGCAAAGTTCGCGTGTTTTTCGTGGAAGGCCGACGCGACGACGGTTTCCTTCCGGCGTCGCTTCTTTTGCAATACGAATTTGCAACACGGATCCGTTCTTTTTGCCGGTCGCGTTCGCCTTTTCGCGAATCAAAGTAATTTCGCCGGCCGACTCCGGAAGCGAAATGACAGAAACGCCGCTTCAAAGAGCTGCCGCGAATAAAATTCAATCTGCGGCTGTCCAAGACGTATGAAATAATGTAAATTTTACAGCAAGTAGTTTTTACGGAGCAAATTCTTTTTGCGAGCGTTTGAAACGTGGAAGTGACGTGGGTGCGATAATAATATGTGAAAGGGGTTCTGATCCTTTTATAAATAATATAAATTTAGGATTATATAATCTTTTTGTTTTGGTTCTGATTGTACTGTTTTTAAATATGATTTGTTTAAAAATACTCAGTTTATATATATATATATGGATGTAATAAAATATAATATAATAATAATAAAGAATATAGCATAACATAATAATAAAAAAAAATATAACATAATATAGTAATAATAAAAAAATATAGTATAATATAATAATAATACAAAAGTCTAATATAATATAATATGCTAATAAAAATATATAACAACGATAAAATATAATACAATAAAACCCTCAATATCTAAAAATACTTCCTCTATACACATACAACGCCAGACAATTTTTATTTCGCCTAAACATCGACTACTACAGTCAATTACCAAAACAGAGATTTCACGTATTTAAACAATCGAATTTACGCGATGTAAGCGCTAGGAAAGTCCCAGATCGTCGACACCTTACCCTAAAAGAAAGACGGGGGTAAAAATGGATCCGGAAGGGTTAAGCGAGGAAAGGCTGTCGAAGGGACACCGAAAAAAAAGGGTGCCTCGCGGTAAGGTCGCGAGACCCGTGTGACCTGAAACAGGAACGCGCGTCGACGGGCAGCCCGGGGTACGGTATACGAAGAACTACACACGGAAATTGCTGCGGGCACGTAACGAAATTTGTCGGGAGATAAGATTTTCAGTGAAGGCGGTTATGTTCGCGGCAAGAATGAATGGTCGACCGGTGGAAAACGAGTTCCGACGGCGTTAACAATAAGAGCCCGTCCGTTTCGAGATGAAAGGGATTTTCCAAGTAAGTTCTTAAATTTCCGTCCCGCGCCGATCTGGCCAACGAGGCAGACGGATACGGGCGGAGGAAGCGAGCGAGAGAATGACAGAAGCGGAGAGAGAGGAAGACAGAGAAAAAGCGAGAGAAAGACAGAGAGAAAGCGAGAGAAAGACAGAGAAAGACAGAGTGAGAGATAGAGTGACAGACAGAGAGAAAGACAGACAGAGAGAAAGACAGACAGAGAGAAAGACAGAGTGAGAGATAGAGTGACAGACAGAGAGAAAGCGAGAGAAAGACAGAGTGAGAGATAGAGTGACAGACAGAGAGAAAGCGAGAGAAAGACAGAGTGAGAGATAGAGTGACAGACAGAGAGAGTGACAGACAGAGATAGAGACATAGATAAAGAGAGAGGGAGTGAGGGGAAGTGAGAGCAGAGAAGATAGAGAGAGAAGAACTGAGCGAAAGTTGGCGTGGGAAAAATAAAGAGCGAGAAAGAGAGAGAGAGACATAGAGAGAGAGAGACATAGAGAGAGAGACATAGAGAGAGAGAGAGAGAGAGAGAGACATAGAGAGAGAGAGAGAGAGAGAGAGAGAGACATAGAGAGAGAAAAAGTGAGAGAAGTAGAGATAGAGAGAAAGAGAGTCAAAATGAGAGAGAATACGAAAGTGAGAAAGAGTGCGAGCTGAAAGGCAGAGAGAGAGAAAAATTGAGCAAGCTAGAGCGTGAGAAAAAGAAAGAGAGCGAGAGAAATAGACAGAGAAATAGACAGAGAAATAGAGAAAAAAATAGAGAAAGAAATAGAGAAAGAAATAGACAGAGAAATAGAGAAAGAAATAGACAGAGAAATAGAGAGAAAGAAATAGACAGAGAAATAGAGAGAAAAATAGAGAGAAAAATAGACAGAGAAATAGAGAAAGAAATAGACAGAGAAATAGAGAAAAAAATAGAGAAAGAAATAGAGAAAGAAATAGAGAAAGAAATAGACAGAAAAATAGAGAAAGAAACAGAGAAAGAAAAATAGAGAAAAATACAGAGAAAGACAGAAAATTAGAGAAGGAAAAAGCAACCTCCAGTGAAGAAAAGATAGTAAAGCCGAGCAAAAAGGACAGGAAGATAGAGAGAGGGAATCCATCGAGCGTTTCGAATCCGGTTGATAATTACTCGGGATAAAACCGGAGGATTCCATCGCGAAAACAGTTGATTGGAAACGGCCGGAAAAGATATTTCAAGTTTCGTCTTCGCTCGCCCGGTGACGAGCCCCCGTTCTACCAAGTATAGGTATATATGGCAGGGGTTTCAGAGCCGTGAGCACCGTATTGTGTACAGTATTTTTGCAATAGAGAAGACCGTGATCATAAATTTAATGAGAGAGCCGCGGTGAGTGTTGCGTCAATGCGTTCTCGCTTTCGGCCGCGCGTCGTCAGTGTTTTTTGTTTCTTCTAAAGACGGTCAAAGACGTTCTTCCCTCCTTTCACACCGTCGAGCACCTCGCAGCGCTGTCAAAGTGACCCCTTTCGAATTCGATGTCAAGCCTGCCTGCGATCATACACTTCGACGTCTACTCATCTACAGTGTCTGGAATGTTTAAGTGATTTCGAGATGTTAATTCGATTAATCACAGGTTTCTCTGATCTTTTGCTTCTGTAATTTTGGACACTGTGACAAAATGCCTGGCAGCAATTTTTATATATTATATGTTATCTATTATATTATATTATAAAATTATAAATAATTATATAATTTTATTATTAGATAAAATTCTAATTTTTCACTCAAAATTCATATAATTTTAATCAATTTAAGTAAAACCTAATTTTTAATATATATATATATATTAAAAATTAGTCTCATGCTCAAAATTATAAATAATTATATAATTTTATTATGATTATAAATATAATACAAGTATAATGTATCATTATAATATAAATTACACATATTATAGACATATTTTAATATTTTAACATTTTATGAAAGTATTTTATGCACTTATTATAATAAAAATCGTAGGAACTTTAAGTAGATCCAATCTCGTCATTCTTATAAAATAATATACGTTTATAAATATAAAGTTGATGTATCTTCTATAAACAATATCTTTTTTGCCTTTAACTTTGCGATTTTCTTTTCCAAGTTTCAGTGAAAAGCGTCACTCGCGCACCTGTCTTAACCTGTTTAATTATTCCAGTTCAATTATTCGACGTTTGCGGTGGACGATATTTATGAATCATCGCGATAATTTGAATGAATATTCTACAGGGCATCCGTTCGTGAAATTAATTACACGAATTATTAACATTTAATTTAGATGATGCGTGCGATTTTGTAGCCGCGAGGCTGAAATAAACATAGTAATAAATAAAACTATTAATCAATGAAGCAAAACGTTATTTAACATTGCAGAATATAGTAAAAACTCAATTAAGAAAATATTAACACATTTACACATTATTTGTTCGATTCAATAAATGCGCTCAGCATTTGAATAAGAAACACGCTAGGAAAACACCTGTTAATAATTTTTCAAGTTACTAATCGCGCAAGGTTTCGACGACGATCCACATCAAAGATCGCGAAATCGGCTGACGCGTGTATTTAATGCGAGGCCAGGCTCCGTTGATAAATTCTATCGCCGTTGCGGACATTATCGACGGAGATCCGGCGAAACGCGAACATTATTTTTCACTGAAGAATTATGGGGTGCCCGTGCCGGAAGTGATCAAGATAAACGATCCCCGCCCCCCGTTCCGTGCAAACGGAAGCACGAGTCGCGGCCAAAAATTCGCGGCAACTTTGTTGCAATATTTATGCTGATCCAGGACGGATCGAGTTTCGGGTGCTTTGCATATAACGGGAAATCTTTCTTTCCCCGATAACGCTCCCTGAACCGAGGCTTACTCGAGATTGGCTTTATATCAGTGTTATAAAAGCGTCTTTGGGAAGCGTGATTGGCTTCCCGGAGCAACAGTGCTACAACATCCACTCTTCCGGAGGGATCTGTGTCGTCTTTGTTTTTCAAAATTTCTTTCACGGCTACCTAACTTCGATCGATACTTCCCCGGCTCGATCCAAAATATTGTAACATGAATTTAACGATCACTTAAAGTCTCTCGAAATTGCTCTTTAATATTTTTTAATTCGGGTACTGCTTTTAATATTTTTTAATTCATGTAGTGCTTTTAATATTTTTTAATTCATGTAGTGCTTTTAATATTTTATAATTCATGTACTGCTTTTAATATTTTTTAATTCATGTACTGCTTTTAATATTTTTTAATTCATGTAGTGCTTTTGTACAGGTTAGAATGCAATTTTATTCGCTTGATTTCATTCGATGATGCTTGATAATCGATTCGATTAATTCTGAAGATGGTAAATTAGTTTTATTAGTTTTTAGGCTGTCAAAATTAGATTTATATATTTATTTATACGTCGAAGTATTTTTTAAGCGTTGGTAGAAGTGTTCGAAGTACTATTTATATTTAATTATCATGGTTCCTGAAAGTGTTTTATTAAACAGAAATATTCTTATAAAATAAACTGTCTTTGTATTCACCTAAAAATAATTACCCAAATAATTCTTATAAAATAAACTGTCTTTGTATTCATTTAAAAAATAATTGCGCAAATAATTCTCACATAGAAATAATCTATATAATTTTCAACAATACTAAAAAACCAAGAATACATAAAATAAAATTAAGCGAAGAAAGAAACGAGGTAAAATGAACACCAGTGTCCTTACAATAATTAAAAAGTTGTTTTCTGCGCTTTCAGGGCGACCTGTTATTTCTTCGTATGTCGACAGAACGTTCCTCGCTAGAAATAAAGAAGTCTGTTTTCGGATCCCCCTGGGCATAGAGCATCGTTTCGATCGAAACAAGAGAAACACGCCGGATCCGGTCCAAAGGACATGATACAGTTCGTGCAATTCTTGCGGGGGACTTAACGCAGTGTCAACGCGTGCGTCTCGCTTCGCGGCCGACACCCATTTTCACTTATCGAAACAACCGAATCGAAAACACCCTCCCCCGCGCCGAGTTATAGGATTAATAACGGGAAGGGATTGATATTCTTACCTTATCAAAAGTTGAGGGCGCTGCGACGGCGCGGAGTCGGACGGCGGGGACTTTCGGCGCGGCAACGCGGAAAGTTCCCAATGAGAAGATTACCGAAGAACACCAACACTTTCGCCGAGAGTCACTTAACTTTATCAAAACTAGTTCAGGACAGTGCTCGAACGAAGATTGAAGACCGGGCACTTAGGGCGGAAATATGGCGGCGATATTACTCCGACACGCTCTAGCGGTACGTGAGCGAATCGTTTCAATAAAATTCACGGGGAATTCGGATTTATGCCGTTCGTTTCACGGTTTTCGACGATCCGAGCTATAACCCGACGCGCGAGACTGTTCTCCTATGTTTTTTTTCCACTTTTGCTACCTAATGTACCGATAATGCGTTCAAAGAAGCGACAAATTCAGAAGATAGCGGATAGTATATAGCATATTACGTTTGCAACAGTTGGAAATATTTTGTCAGAGTCGCGTGAGTCGAGGAAAGAACAGAGGAATATTTTACGGATATTTGCGCAACCTGACAACAATTTCTTTCATTTATTACTTCGTCTCGTTGATTCCGTAATTAAGTAATTAAATATTCAGTACGTTTATATTGTATTTGTCTCTCATTCCGACAGCATAAATTAAAGGAAAGTCTTTGCAATTAAAATTATATATATATTAAAATTATATATGCGCTAAAATCATGTATGTATTAAAATCATATATATATACATATATTAAAATCATATATATATTAAAATTATTAATTATTGTTCGAACTCGAATAAATTTATTTTTATATGTATCGATAACTGGAAGCATGCATTTACTGCGAAATAAAGTAGTTATTTTGCAAACTCGATTCGCCAAGGATTCGATGTTTCCCTGCTGTAAGTCGGATTTCCGTTTCGCTTTGCGAACAAACAAAAATTAATCAGGCGCCTTCGGACGAATTTATGTTTTGTCCCAGATCCCGTTCTGCAAGGCAAGCTGAACGTGGACTGTCCTATCGGACATAATCAGTCACAGTTTACGGCTGTTTTATGATGTAAAGGTGCACTTGGGACGTGACTGGGTTTTATGGTAACGTCGAACGTCTGTCGGTGACGCGAGGGACGAGTTTGACCCGACGTGACCCAGTCGACACGATTCTAGTCATATTTTAAACGTCATCCGCTTGATCCTTGCTACCCTAAATTCTCTTGCTGAAAGAGATGTCAATTTCAGTCCGATCTTGGCCTGTGATATTTATTACCAGTTCCTGTCAACATATTTCGATTAAATTATTATATTCATTGCTATGTTACACTTTGTTTAATTGTACAGGCAGATGGAAAATTGTAAATTATAATTATAATGTTATTTATTATTGTCATACGTAATATAGTATTATATATTACAATATATATTAATAATAATAAATTCATTATGCTGTGTATATTGTGTATACTGTGTACTGATATATATCAGTGACAGTAAAAAATATTATAACGCATGTATAATATTATATTATATATATTAATGGTAGTAAAAAATATTACAATATATAATATAAAATCAAAACACTGTCTACTATTATTAAAATACATATAATATAATATAACATTATAAACTCTAATTTTCCTTACTGCTGCCACCATCCGCAACACAATATCACAAATTATCGCATTATTTATTGTTATCCCGAAAATATCACCTTTGAAACGTAATAAAGGGGACACAGACGAAGCACGGGCGCGCGCGGTTTTGATCGGCATACTCGCGGAAAACGCGGAAAGTGGTAATGCGAGTTACACAACGTGTTCATTGTCTATGCGCGCATTATGGCCGCGGAAAGTTTATGGACGCCTTGTAACTAGCGGGCGTAACAGTCGGGCACGGTTTAGCGAAGACCTCGCAGAAATTATTTGCAACGCAACTACGGGTACGATTGTTAATTCATACTATCGCGAGTTTGCACGCGGCAAAAGAGGGGCAGCAGGCAGCATACTGCCGCCACCGCTGGAAAACGCGGCCGAATTGTGAGAAACTCGGGCGAGCGCGACAAACGATCGCCTGTAATAAAATCGCGCGTTAAATCTTCGTTGAATGACGCCGAATCGAGGAGGGAAACGCGCGAATGGATTACGACTGATAACGACTAACTGCTGTCGCAAAATTAATAACGGAGGCGGTGCCACCGGTTTCTATGAGCAAAGTGTCGTTTCCGACACCTGAATGGCGGGGATGTGTGGGTGAAATGTAAACGGGTATGTTAAAGATTAATTATAATTTTATTAGCAATTAAATATAGTGTTGATCGATATGAATTAATATATTATAATAAGTCGTATTATAATGAAATAGATTATAGATTGTAAGATACTTTTTAAGACTCTTTTTCTAGTCTAATAAATATTTTATTTTTATATTATTATTTATTTTATTATTTATTTTATATTGTATTATATTTTTATAATAATTTTTATTTTATTTTCCTCGGGGCTATTATATATAGTAAATACCAATGAATAAAAATAATAGATTCAAGTGTGTAGATTGAAGATAAAGTTATTTTTGTAGATATTTTATAATTGTCAATGACTACGGATTTTATTTTATTATGGGAAAATTGAGCGGTTCAATTTGGAACAGTGTATTCAAATAATTTGAAAATTGTTCTAACACGTTACAAAGCAATTTAGTCATTATTTAATTATTATTATTTAAAATATTATTGTATAAACCAGCAGGTTCAATTTCGCATATAACATGCAATAAATCGTAAAATAAAAACGCTATATGTCAGCTGACCTATTTTAAATTCAGCTGCGAACGATTAACATACGGGAACGCGATCGATTTTTCTAATAATTAAAGTAAACCGTACGAAACGCATATTCATCGATCACGCGTCGCCGAGGTAGCACGCGTAGTCTCGTTATAAATTTCAAATTGGACAGGATAGCCGGCGAACAATTGCGTTTCTTTTTTAAATCATTAACGAGCGCCGCATTTGCATTCGAATGCGACCCGAGCTTTTAATCGCGGAGGAACCTCATCGGTTTAGTATTCATTTTCTAGGCATCCGTGGCGCGGCGGGTCCTCGTTCATCGATCATTAAAAATACGCTAAAAAATCGTTCCGATCCCCGTCGCGGAGTATTCCCTTTCACGCTATATATATATATATATATATATATATCCTTCAAACAAAACTCCTCTTCGGAACGCGAGCGCAGAGAGATAAAATGGCTTTAAGCTTTGAGGAAAATGCCGTGCTGCGGGTATTAGTTTTCCCCGAGATTAGAACTGCTAATTAGCTTCAACAGACCCTTTTGAAAATAAATGGATCGTTTGAACGGCGCGCGGTTGTCTCTTGACCTCTCGCCGCCCGCTCGTCGACCGATCCGAGTCAAAGAAATTGAGAAATCTTCGCGCAACGAATTCCGTCGCGCTTCCGCGACGATTATTAATTTAAGGGGACCCGAGCGATCGACGGATTTATGAATAATTAGAGAATTAGAGGCAAGACATAGTCTAAAAATTAAATTTGAACTTGTTGAACTTTTTACTAATTTTATTAGGCTTCGAATAAAGCAAATTGTTGGTAATTATTTTACATATGACGTATATGAATAATGGCAATAAAATGAGGCAATATTTTATAAAATTGTAGATAACTGTTAAGTTTTATCATAGCTATATATTTCTGACGAAGGCGGTGATATTTATCATAATTGTTATTACGTATGAAATTTAGGAAAATTGAGTAGGATAATTTTATTCCTCATTCCACTATAGTTTCTAGCAATCGCGCGACGGTGCGTCATCTTCATAGAAGCCCCGCCAATCAATCGAATCACCAGATACCATTCGATAAAAAAATAATCGCTAAGCTTAATGGCTTAATTAACGAATTCCGTTTACCTCGATCGGGTGAAAAAAAAAAGGCATTGCGTAAATATTCTGTTAAAAGATCAATAAAACGAAGCCCCCCCCCCCCTTTCCCGCGTCCGCGAACAAAGATAATTCCACCGTCGATTTTCCTTCATTAACAGAACTCGTGCCGCCGGAGTTGCGACGATCAAATTACCAGCGAACAAATACCAATCCGCCGCAAAAATGGATTACTCCGTAATTATTTGCAAAACATACGAAGAGTATTTATCGAGTACGGGCGGGGGCGGGGGGGGATCGATTAACGCGTTCGTTGCCGGCGGCGATCGATAATTCGCGACGTAAAAAATTGGTCGCCGGACGCGCTGCGGCAACACGTCGAAATCCAGGTGCACGCAGGTGTGTAGTCGCAATATTATCGTTATTCGTTCACCGCGTTGCTTCGGTTGGAAATTACGGGTACGTATTACAGTGGTTCCCGAGCGCGCGCGCCTGTGTACGCGGCTGCATACAGAAATACGGATAGACAATTAGATCTTGCGGTGGCAGGAGTCAGTCAGTCACGAAACTGCGCGGGAGAAACCGTGCTAATCCCGCCACGTAACCCTAGCATGTCACCTGCGCCCCGATGTTAGTCTAGTTGGAGTGCCACCAGCGAGTTTAAACAACTTAGTTTCGTCGGTGTTGCGTCCTCGAAGATGGCCTGCGAATGGCGGTCCCCGCGACATTCCGCGCGCGGGCTACGTTCTGCTTTTTCGTCGCAGAGTTTCTTAGCGAGTTGCGACGGTCCCGCGGTCGCTCATATTTCTGTGCACAGCAAGTTCTAATACAGTACTGGGATAGAGGATGATCTATAGGATAAATAACGCGTGGATCTTACGCTTCGTCGTACTACACTGTATCCAAAAAGTCGCGTAAGATGGAGGCATAAAAGGACATCTATTGTGAACAGATAAACATCCTTTAAATTTCTAACTTCTTGAAATATACTATAGAGCAATAGTGATATAAAACTAGTACTAAAAATAGTTAAAAATTTATTCTTATAATTTTTACAATTTTGAACTATTTCTAAATAATTATATGAGTCACTTCTTGAAATATACCGTGAAACAATAGTGCTATAAAACTAGTACTAAAAATATTTAAAAATTTATTCTTATAATTTTTACAATTTTGAACTATGTCTAAATAATTATATGAGTCACTATGTGCCCATAATTATAAAAGTGGTCCAAGTCATATATTTCTTGTTTCGAGATATTTAATGAATTGCATTTGCATAAATTAAAATATATTTTTACATTATGCGACCTTTTTATTATAATTTTATCAGTCTTGATTAATGGAAATTTATCATGAATATGAAATTTTCTGTGAATTTCATACGAAAATGTTTCTAAAGCTTGAATTGACTCGGACCATTTTCAAAATTAACTAAATGTCCTATAAATAACTTAAAGCAATGAAGAACTATGAGCTTTATTTGAAACAATGACTTTAATGAAACAAATCATGCACATTTATTAACGATTCCAAAAATGTAATGCATTTTTATCATTTAAGGTTTTTAAAATTTTTTAAATGTTCCTGAAAAACTGGAGGAATGTATGGTAGAAAACACATAATATCTTTATGTTTTTCTTCCGATACTGGTCTAGTGGTGGAGTATAAAAGAAGTAGATTAATAAAAAAAGAGGGCCACGCCCCGTTTCCAAGTTACGTTTATATAATTTTTTTTAATTTCTGACTTAGACCACTTTCATAATTAACACTAAATGAATTCCATATAATATTGAAATTACAACCATTTTTGGTTCATTTTTGACGGTATCGTAAAAATTACATTGAACAAATTTAGTGTAAAATTATGTGGTGTAAGATAACTGATGAACTCATTTTTTTATTTTGACTTAGACCACTTTCATACTACTCGCGTTTGTAACTTATCATAAATTTAAGGCAAACGATATTACAATTATTCGCGAGCACCGACGTTGACGAACCGCCCGCGAAAGAGTTGCTAGAGCCGATAGAGAGAGAGAGAGAGAGAGAGAGAGAGAGAGAGAGAGAGAGAGAGAGAGCCGAGAGAGAGAGAGAGAGTTCTATTAGGAGATTACTCTCGTAGAATACTTTTGGATCCGGCAATTCTCGAGTTTCGGCGACTCCGCCCGGGATATCGAACGAATTACACTGGCTCGGCAAACAACCAAGAAATTTTTCCCGTGGCCACGCATGTTCTTCTCTATGAATTTCTCGTACACCCTGTATACAGAGAAGACTTCTTATCGGTTTACCGGTCGTTAATACTTCTAGCAAGGTATCGGAAGAAATCTCGAAGCGCTTTACTCTCCTCCGTTTCACCGCGCTCGTCCCGCTCGAATTTATCCGCGAGAGATCCGAGAGAGGGTCATATTGTGCCGATCGGTGGAGATGTTTGTGGATCCCCGGGATTCCTTGGGCGTGTTCCCCCCTTTTCTTGTTTGAATCGCAAACAGTGTAATACTTTCCCTTCTTTCCGGCGCGGTCCGCTCCACCCGTTAATTTCCTCGAGGAATCGGACAAGCGTGATCGATGATTTTTCGATATTTTTTTTTACCGTAATCGCTGCGATTCTGGGTGAAAGTGACATCTCGGCTTGGAATTCTAAGATTTGTGAAATGTGTATATAACATCGCTGTCAGTAACACTGTCGAGTATATCACGTGAATCTTTATGTAATTAAGGCACGTGATGATTTTTCAAGTGAAAGGAAACGTGTAGATTGACAAAGTGTGATAGCATTTCGATTTATTTTTACAAGTGACATTTTAGTTGAAACTGTTCTTTAATTTCGATTTTTGTAAAAGCGTAATTTATTCAATTATTACATAGAAAGAATTATTATAGTATTAAATATAATTCTAGTATTACTCTAGAATGAATTATTGTAGTATTAAATATAATTATAGTATTATTACAGAAAGAATTATTATAGCATTAAATATAATTACAGTCTTATTATAGAAACATTTATTATAGTATTAAATATAATTATAGTATTATTATAAAATGAATTATTATAGTATCAAATTAAATTTAATGACAGCAGTTCTTAATATTTTTGTTCTATCAGAAGAAACTATTAAAATCTTTAATTCGATAAAAACAGTTATTTCAAATTATTAATGATTGGACTCGAGAACAATACTTATTGGCATTCCATATATTTAACCTATCCACTATCACCGTTCCTCATTCACCATGCCCATTGTTTAAATGTTTCATTAAAAGCGGCGCAGCTTGTTTGAAAATTGTAGCTCGATTTGGGAAACAAAAGTTTCGAATTTCTCTGGTTATTATATCATTTATTATGACCACGCGCTTTAAAGTACGTACAATGAATTCGACCATATTTATAAAAGATACGAGATCGTAAACCGCGAAGTATCAATAACAGTTTCGTATTTTTATCGTGCAGCGAATGAAAAATATTTTATTAAGGTTTACACGGGTTTCATATCCCTCTAAAAACTTGTTTGAATATTTCCTCTGCGTTTCCGTATCGTTTAATCATTCTCGCTACTATGTTATCAACGAGAGGATTTCGTATCATTTACTAAAGAGATGTAGCTTCTCGTATAAATAAATAACTTCATCAGATTGCAAATACCTGTGATGCATTCTTTTCGCTTCGCTAATTGCAAGATTATTCCCGCAGCGCGTTTCCGATGAACAATTATTAATCCAATGCCGTACATTAACGAGTCGGATTCGTGATGGAGATTTTTAGTAACAAGTTGTTAGGTAGGGAAATGTTCATCCGCTCCTTTAAGTAAAAATTGAATATTACTCTGTCGTTAATAATATTTAAATATTGGAGCAGATGTAAGCATGTAATAAATATAGAATTCCTTTTTCTTCGAAGAAATTAGCGCGATCAAAAAGAATATAATTATAGTAATTGTAAATGATGCAACGAATGTACATCGAGACGGTTTTATTTATTCGACTGTACTTCTTGCATAAATACGATAGAATAGAAATTCTGCGATTCAAGATACGATCATCCGAACCTCGTAGCTCGTCTACTTAAATTAATTTTTCTTTTAGTCAAATTAATCTTCCATTAATTAATCACCACTACTCGATCGCTTCAACCGAACTGCTGAATCACGAGCACAATTTCCCGTTAATTATATTTGTCAATCGTCGATCGGATTACCTTCCGTCCAACTTTGCTTATTGGGTCCTCCTCCGCGAGGAAAAACAAATTTGTTGGAAGTCCATCTGGGTCAAGAAGGTCGGAAATGTAAGAATCCGCTTAAATATTTTCGCATACCGTTTCGGTTTTATTAAAGAGAGAGAGAGAGAGAGAGAGGGAGAGAGAAAGCAAGAGAGAGAGTTTTAATCCCGCGGAAGTTCCATGAGTGCCGGACTGGCAGTCAACTTGTTAAAGTAGGAAGCTGTTGAAATATTCAAACGTCAATGCATATATTCAACGCGAGGGTGGGAGGGAGAGGGGGTGGGGGGCATGGGGGCTATTTCAATCTTTGGATTCAGATGAGAATTAATCATTTAAATGCCCGAGTTCTTGTTCCGTTTGAACGGACCCGGTAATGAATAAAACGGGGGGGTGGGCCCCCCCCGGACATTTGTTTCCGAATGCATATATGTAGAAGAATCTTGAATGTTCAAACAGCCGCGGCGAAACGGCGTCGGCGGACAGCGCAAAAATAATTCCCGCGGTCCGCGGGCGCGATGATTGCATAAACATGGAAAACAAACAGGACCGGCCGGCGGCGGCCGTAGGACGAAGGAGAGACGGGATTTTCTCAGTCGCGCGACCGTCCCGTTGCGTTCGGGTTTCACCGTGAATTTTAATTGGAGCGCGCGCCCTGCACGCGCTACCTAACAAATGGCGCGTGTCATCGCGCCGGCTCCAATATTTACACGATCGGACTCGATCGGGCGGACGCGAAAAGCCCGCCGGAAATAAAACAATGCGTTAAACGCGCGAAATGTGAAATATGCGACGGGAGATGTAACGGCGGAGCCTCCGCCCGCGAGAAGAGAATCACTTCCGAAAATCACACCTCCGTTGCAAATCACTTCGCTTCGAATCGCGAACTCTCGTAGACGAAGTTTAATTTTTCCAATACGCTGGTATTTTATTTTGTTGTTAGCTGAGCAGGGCACGGGAGCCAATTACTGTGCCTTGTTGCCAATTACTGTGCCCCGTTGGCAGCCTTCGGAAACTTTCGCTGTTAAACGGAACTCTAGCTATCTAAACATTTGTTAACTTTTCCATTGTTGCGTCACGTCTATCTGATCTGTTATATTAAAATCTACTATGTCTTCAAATTATTCAAAAATAATTCTTGTCACATAACTTAACCCTCTATCGGCTGAATTTATTTCTTAAATTTCTATCTGTAGACAATTTATAAGACATTTACTCTGATATTTCAGGTTGATGGTGCTGAAAACCTTCATGAATATTGTTATTAATTTTTCTTAAATACTTTATATAATCAAGAAGTATGCACCATCTTGTGAAAAATTTAAAATTATTAAATGACGATATATTACTGTGTAACCGGACAGCTACATGGGCCTATAGAGGGTTAATTTGTCGATTTCAATTTGATTGGATATGTTACTTTAATTTTATGTTTCAGGTTTCTTGGCAGTCGAAGGGTTAAGAATTTAAAGGTAAAATTCTTCGAGATCGAGTATAATATGATTACTATGAAAAATTGAAATCCACTTCGACGCGGAGGAAATGAAACGGCAACAGACGGTGAATTAAAAGACGCGGTGTATAGCGAAGGCTTTGGAGAGCAGAGCTATTCTTATATTTAAAGTCCCGCCTCCTGGTCAAAAGAACACGCCCATTGACCACTATGACACGCCCATTGACCACTATGACACGCCCATTGACCACTATGACACGCCCATTGACCAATAAACTCCGCCTTCTAATCACATAACCTAAAAACACTACAAAATAAAATACCTCAAAATAACCTAAATAAAAATAACACCTCACTCTCTCGATTTACAATAATTCCGGTACACCCTGTACATACATACACCCACATCTGTGTACACACGCCATGCAGTACATGTCTCTGTAAACGTCCGCGTTCGAGCGAAACTGCAGTCGTTCTGAAAGCTGAAAGCAAAACACGTGCACACGGGCGCGTCCGCGGGGCCGCATGCATCTGTTTTAATTGAAACGGGCACAAAAGGAGACGGACGTAAACCCCCCCCCCCCGAAACCGGGCACGCCGTAAGCGCCAATATTTACAATCAAGTGTAGAAATTGGAATCACAGTGACACCTCGGCCCGAAGAATAACGTCGTTTTATTTGTCCAGCTTTGTCCGGGGCCGCGTGAATGGGCCGCCCCGTATTCGCCACGGGGATCCGATTGATTCGCCCGCGCCCGAATACGCACGGATCCTATTCGACGGGCAACGGGACCGCTTATTCGAAGTTAAATACTCTTCGGACTGCTCGACGCGCGTTACGTTTCCCGCCGTGTTATACAGCGACGATGTGTGTCGAGATACGCGAGTGTCGATTCTGTTAATAGCACTACTTGCCGAATAATGGAGTTTGGCCCCCCTCCCCCCCCGGTGTCGAAGGAACGTCCGCGGGAAAAACGTAACCCGTCCTGGTTTCTCGACGGACTCGCGAGCTGTTACCAGCTCCGTTGTTATCGTTGTTCAAGATGGTACTGGTGTATTAAATTTACGATTTTTAATATTGTGTAAATGTGGGGACAGTGGCAATTTAGGTAATCATTTTTCTTTTTCTTAGCTTGTACTTTAATTCTTAATAATTTAGCTTGGATTTTAAATGCAGAATGCTGATTTTATTTATCTATTTATTGTTTATTGGATGGGTTCCAGAGCTTTCTTATTTAATATAAATGGACAGGAAAGTATCCATGGAATATGCAAAATTAGAAGACGAAATGTACTTGGTCAGAATGAAATATTAAATTTGGTTAGAAATTAATTTCTGGAAATGAGTTACTAGAAAAAGTGCACATAAATATATAAATATATTATATAATATTATATAAATATAAATATATCATATTATATAAATATATATATTAAATATATATCGAATTTATATCATACCAAAAAGATATATATTTGTCTATATTATTAAATATAATTCCCATTACATTATTACACATAAAATACATAATTGCCATATAAATATGTGACAATACATGATATAATTGCCGTATATCAACGACAACACACATTCCCCTAACAACGTCGAAAGCTTCGTCTCGAGATGCTGCAGAAACGTAACCAGAGGCCACGTAGTTTCTACAATAGACCAGTTCCACTAAAAATAAAGTTCCGAGCGAGCGCAACAAAGGCCAGGTAATCGCCGGAAAGAATTCAAAGCGCACATCGATGCGCCGCGGGTTCCGCCAGGAATTAAGTCCGCCGATTCTAGGACTCATTTATCATGATTTGCCGAGGCCACCGGGAGGAACATACCAAGAGCATTATTCTACGAACCAACACACACACACACACACCCGGCCGTCATTCCAACGGTATCATCGGGGCTCGTAGCTAGGATCTCCGTCGGCGCAACTAATTCGACGAAGAATTCTGCTTACCGACACAAATGCGCTAAAGAGTCACGCCCCCACCCCGACCCCATCCTACGCCAATGTTTCTTTCTCTTGCGCCGAGCCGTCGAACGCCGCCATTGTTTCGCGGGACAAAGGAGCCCCAAAGAAATTCCATTCCGACGTCCGTTGATTACGAATCGAATTGTAAGAGATACAGAGTCGCTTCCGTCCGGGATTCTTTGATTAATCCCGGTCGAATCTTTCGCAGTCACCTTTCGGGACGGTCCCAGAGCCGGCGTCATTGTCGTCGATCCATTGGCGGGGAGTTCGACGGAGATTCGGCGTTTCAATGAAAGGGATAGGCGAAGGAACACTTCGCCGCAGATTTTATGCAATTTTTCTTTTGTTTGATACTTGTATTGAATTTTTCTTTTAGTATTTCAGTCAGTTGTCATAAGTGTTTTTTGACACTTATGACAACTGACGATTTTTGTCTCGTTGCATTTTATCGACGTTTATTGGAACAATTGTTCGATTGTGTTGGTCGACGTGCATTAAAAGTCAGTTAAGAAATTCAGTAAATTATGTATTTGTTGCTCGCAAATAAGCTGGATTATCGCAAGTTTTCGATAATTCATTAAAAAATGAATTCTGCATTCTGTATTCTTGCAAATGAATCCTGTGTTAAATGTTAATTCTCATTCAGTATTATCAATAATATCCTGCGTCTTCCTTTGCGAATTCGTTGCTAATTAATATAAATAACAATTGAAACTGCCTTTATGAAGAAGAAATAAACGTAATTATTTCGAATAATGTATCTGCATTTATATAAAATTTAGCCTTTATTGGACTGTATTAATTATTGTATCTATCCAACTATCTATCTAATTATCTCTAACAATTTCATTTGATTACTCAGTATTGCCATTTTATTACTACTTATTCTATTATTACTAATAATATCTGATATTGCTCAATTTTATTATTACTTCCTCTAAATTTCCAAATAACATATAATTCTTTAGAAAGACAGAATCATTTATTTAGTAATAATATATATAATAATAATCTGATATTACTCAATTTTATTATTACTTCCTCTAAATTTCCAAATAACATATAATTTTTTAGAAAGACAGAATCATTTATTTAGTAATAATATATAAAGCCGACGTCCTCCCTTAAACAATATATTGTAAAAATTACTGAGAGAAATACAGAATAACGAAAAATCATAAAAATACAAAAGAAATACACGAAACATTATCACAAAACTCATTATTATAAAATCCTCGTTTCAAAAAATTCTTTGACATAATTTTTACTTTGAAAAAAAAATCTACAATAGTAATTATGAAATAGCAGTTGTCAAAGGACAAACGGCCGACAATACGGACAGCCTCTGACGGCGGGAAACACTCGAGCACTTCATTCGAGAGTATCTGCCGATCCATCCGAATCCGTTGATCGATATTTCGGCTCCGCGTCGATACACAACGCGATCGCGAGGATCGCGCGGCGGGGTCTGCGCCCGCCTAACCGAGTTCGCAGGGAAGAGGAGCCCTCCGCGTAATAAGAAGAGATTTTCGACCATTTCGCCGTTTCGTTTGAGGCCGGTGACCGCCGGCCGCCATTGTCCAACCGGGCAATCGGGGGCTTCGATTTCCCAGACGGCCGTCGTTTCGCGTCCCTTTCACTTAGACGTAACTTTCGAGGGAGAGGAATTTTTCTCGCGCCGGGACAAATCGCCGGGGCGCACGGGAGTGGTTGCTTTGAGTGAATAAACTGACCAATCACGGCTAATGGAACGGCCGTGGGTCCGTCGGTCGTTACGAATCCGTGGACAGCCGTTAGTTTTTTCCCTCGGATACACGGCTCCTCTTATTTTTCCCGGGGACTTTCCAGAAGCCCGTCCGCGTTTTCATCGTACTCCTCTCCCCCTTCCCTCCTCCCAAATTATATTCTTCGTCGATCCGTTATTAAATTACACAGCTGCTGCGTGCATCGTCGTTTTTTTTTTCGTTTCTCTTTTCTGACTCGTAAACCATTCCGCCATTCTCACTGTTCTATTCTTCTTTCTTCTATTTCCTCTTATATTTTAAGACCAAATATTATTCGAGGAACATAAAATTGTTGTCCATAGTTGAAAAAAATTGAACATCGAGTGTAATCACTTTTGGTCTTAAAATATAAGAGGAAATGGAAGAAGGAGAATAGAACAGTGAAAATGGCGGAATAATAATTTAATAATAATAATAATTTTAATAATAATTTTTTAAAAAGAAAAGCAACTGTCCGAACGACGAAATATTATTCGAGGAACTTAAAATTGTTGTCCGTAGTTGAAAAAAATTGAACATCGAGTGCAATCACTTTTGGTCGTTCGGAGAGTTGCTTTTCTTTTTAAAAAATTATTATTTTGTGGGGTTGTTCGAGTCGCACTTGATTGCGAGATTTCGAAGCTGTTCGATGAACCTGGATAATGTTTTTCTTTTTAACCTAATCCAGAGTTGCGTAACAGTTTATTTGGATCATGGATAACAAGATTTAATTCGATAATATTGAAAAAATATTTTGCAGTAAATATATTTATTTAGGTAAAAATTTAGTCGCACAGAAATTCCAGCGAGACATAGTTCACTCGAATGAAAGTGATAGATAAATAGTAACTAATAAATAATCAATAAAATATATATTACTGATAGTAATATATTACTAATATTATTATATTACTAATATTACTTATGAACAATATATATTACTAATAACAAAATAAAATAATAAATTACTGAAACAACAACCAGGTAAAAAGACAAACTTGAAACCAGTATTTCACGCTCTAATAATAATTATTATTACTTATCCACACGAACGAATCAAATGGTCTCATCGACAATAAAAAAGCAAGTACCCCGACCGTTCGAATTAGTATTTCAGTGGTAACGAAATCCGAAGTTCCCGGCACAAAGGGATGATCGCGCAGATTCGGTATCCACGACGGCAAGCGTTTTTCCCCGGTTTCACTTAGGTTGTCCGACACGAAATCGGAAAACGTTCGGAAGAAGGGGGTGTGGGGGTGGGGGTTAGTGCACTTATTGACCTTAATTACACAGCAATCAAAGTTCTGCCGACAGAGCTGGAACATCACACGGAAGCGCTCGCGCGCGCGCGCTGCCGCCGTGTGGATCGAACGGAGGCGGCGGATTTTCGCGGGATTTCGATTTCACTTTATTTAGGTCGGCCGTGGGTGCTTTTGACCGATCTCCCGCCGGACGAGGTAAGCTCGCAACAGAAACGAACGAAATGTTTTAGCGAAGCTCGTCGCTGCCGCGCCTAAATTAATAGTCGTTCGGACGATTTCATGAAAGAACTGGCCGGTGCCGACGGTTACGTACCGGCTACACGCCGTGTTAAAGTCCGCGACGAAGAGGGGAGAAAAACTTCTCCGGCGAACTTTACCCGGTGAAAGTTAGTTCGACGGAGGCGGGTATTATCGTAGACAGTTCGGCGGGGGCCGCTCTGCTTAGAAACAGATTTCTCTCCCGAAGGAGCTTCCAATTTTCCGGCCGAGGAAAATCAGTTTCTTTCTCGAAAAATCCCGGACGCGCGTCTCGCGAATCAATTCCGTTTGCTACGGGACGGATCGACCCTCGTCGGTGCACTGGCTCTCAATCGTTTTGATACGTGGAGACTCTGCTCTTTGAGTTAGGTCCTTTGAGGAGCTTGTTACGGCGTAACAATGAATTAGAATAGGTAAAAAGTACCACATGATACGGCGCAACAAAGTTGCAAACTCCGACCGTAGGCGCGACCATGCGACCCTTTGTCGGCTGCACGCAGTCAATGCTAAGCCCTGATTGGTGCACTCTTGGGCCACCAAATTAGTATAAAAGGTCCGACAAAAAATAAAATTCAACATTCAATCAACTAGAACCATACTACGCAGAACCTCTGTCTCTCGAAACATTACCTCGCTAGTCCAACATTAATATTAAAGTGATTTATTGTGAACTTGACTGATTTATTTAAACATTCACTTGTGATTAATTTCCCAACGTGAAGTCGAACGATAACTGAAAGCATCTTTCAATTAAGTTGCCTCAGAGCTACTTCTATTTTCGTTCGCGCCGAAACAGAGCTAGTATTATGCTATTATTGGAGCTAATAAGTTTATATTTGCTTTGGGGTAATTTAATCATTTTACGCGCGTTGGGCTGTTTTTATTCGTCTCTTCGGGGCCGCTTGATATTTTAATATATTGCTATAATGCAATATGTATGTATTAGATAGATTATATAATATATTATATTGTCTACAATGTATATTATATCATATATTATATTTTCTATATTACAGATTATATCATATATTACAATATTTATATTATAGATTATATCATATATTACATTATTCTATATTATAGATTATATCATACATTATATTTTCTATATTATAGATTATATTATATATTATATTTTCTATATTATAGATTATATCATATATTACATTATTTATATTATAGATTATATCATATATCATATTGTCCATAATATACATATTATATCATATATTATATTTTCTATATTATAGATTATATCATATATTACATTATTCTATATTATATCATGTATCATATATTATATTTTCTATATTATAGATTATATCATATATTACATTATTCTATATTATATCATGTATCATAAATTATATTTTCTATATAATATATTATAACATATATCATATATTATATTATCTCTATTATATCATATATCATAAATTATGTTATACATTATACACACATTAACGTTACATGCACTTCGGGAAGTATTCGCGGAGATATTAAATTGAAAAATGTTCTACCCTCGTCCGGGGAAGGATCTCTCGTCCGGTTGCATTACCCCGTCAGCAAACACCGGCCAGAGCGATGCTTTGAACTTTCATGTGATAGAAGGTATTCGACGCATCCAGGACAGTTGCCTTTGTTTCGCGTAGGATGCTCGTAAATATGATCGTATTTCTCCTTGTTTCTAGGCGGTTAAACATGAATCAATATTGAGATAGAGTCCCTCGGAATACGGAAGAAGGACGATTATTACACAAACTTTCGACGTTTAATAATTTCATAACTTTCCACCCCGCGGGGAGATGAAATTTCATTCTTAGGCGCACAAACTTTCCCCGCCGATTTAATGGGTGCATATTTCAAAGTCTACAGACGTAGGGGTTTCGATCTATATTGATTTTCAAGTTATTAGTAGGCGGACGATGGCCCGCGGAAATTTACTTACCCTTTTTCCCGGCGATTCGCGATCGATCCGGACGAGACACGAGCATTATTTTAGGTTCGGCGAAAAGGGCGAAATTGTTTTAACAATTCGTTTAGACGATGAGAGAGGAAACGCAGTTTTATCAGTTTTGAGTTCTTTTATAGGTAGGTTGGGGAACTTTTATTTGGCATAAATATGCGCAGGTTGATAATAAATATCCGTGGAAGGTTTTAGATAATATAGTTAATTATTTGAGTACTCAACAAATATTCAATGCTCCAAATTGAATATTCAAAGAATTAGTAGAATAATTTTCGATAAAAATTGGTCAACTTCGACCGACGATGTTTCCACGAAAAATTATCCTAGAATAATAACCGTTTCACTAAATTGAAGCCTAAAATCTCTATTTTACGACAGTCTTTCCGGATTTTATATTTGACGCGCCCTCCCCAGTGTAACCCTTTCAATGTGGGTCCATGTTTGTCATCCGCAAACAAGCAAGGGTCACTTTAAAGTGCTGTAACTTTGCGAAAAAAAATCGCAGCCACGTCTATCTTTGCTTAAATTAAAGAGGAAGCTTCCGACTTTATTTTACTGCAAATAACATTTTTAAAAAAAATTCTGCAAAGTTTATACATTTCGTCAAACTTGGCTATTTTCATCGTTGCGTTTAAAGAGTTACAGTGGTAAGGGTGAATTAACCATAAAATTAAGAAATTTTATAGCTTTATAGCTATAGAGCTTCTTTTTAATTTAAAGCTTCAACTTAAAAAAGACCTTATCGATCTACAATAATTTTTCGCGGAGCAATCGTCAGCCAAAGTCGGCGAACTCTCCCCAAAAAATTTGTCCACGGCACAACCACATCCAATGATATAAAATTCGACGTCTGCGCGATCCGAAACATTCGTATGCACGCGTTCGCGTGATCCGCCTGTGCACGCTTTATTTGCTTGAGCAGCGAAACCGATGCGATAGAATCGGGATCCTCGCGGCGCGGCGCGTCGGAATCTGGCTCGTTCTTTACAGTCTACCCGTAGATAAAGTCCTCGAATTTATCACGAATTTCCAAGGCGCTTTAGAACGCATTCCGGGACATTAAGCGTAAAAAATTCAGCGCTCGAACGCAGAGTGAATTGTGGATGGTTGGGCCCGCCGCGTGGCTTTGCCAACAATAAAACAGAATCTTTCGAGACAACGGAACTTAAGAAGCAAGCGCCGCCACCGACGCCGCCGCCGCGGTTGGTAATAATATTTTTCCGCGCGTTTTCACATAAATGTCAAAGGGGGGGAATAAATCGTGGGGGCCGCGTATCCCTGAGAAAAACGCCGGTAGTTAATTTTCCAAGCGGCATCCGCGGGATTTCGGTATCGCGACCGTGCTCGCCGCAGAAATAATGCGTCGAAATTAACCCTTTGCGTCGGACCCATTTTAAGCGGTAATCCAAGATATTTCTTTAGACTCGTAGCGTTGCCATTTTATTTATTATGGCATTTTGTGACTCGTGCAACAGTTGACAGCTCTTAACAATTTTCTGAGTGTGAAGAAATATGATAAAAATTATTTGTGGATTTCTATTTTTTTTTCTAATTTTACTGATTTTTTTCTAGTCTCACTAATTTTTATTTCTTTCAATTTCTTTTAATTTTAATCGTTTCCGTGACAATAGTAAGTGCGCCGCAGCGCAACTAGATTAATTGGTAGACGGCGGTTATTTCTGCAGAACGCAAGGTTGTTTTACTTTATTTGCACAGTTATTTATCTTAATGTGATCGCATTAAATATGGAGTCATTAGCGACAAGCTGGTTCACGGGATTAATATGCATGATGTATGAATATGTTAATACGAATAAGCTTGACGATGAAGGAATATACTGTGTAATATGTCGAATCGCGGGCTTGTTGAATGTACCTTTTATTGTATATATTGTGTGCATGATACAGTTGCGTTGGAATTTTTAACGAGGAAAGGACGAGGTAATTCTTAAAAACGTATGATTCTTAAAAATCGACTTTATTGAAATTGTTCGACTTTATTGAAATTGTTCGACTTTGATTGACGATAACTTCGCGAAAATTTATCATAAAACAATGATGTATTTTTCAAATTAAAGCTTAGAATGTCTACTTTATTTTACTGTACCTAAATTTTAATTTTAATACACTCTGACCACTATAGTATTTTAAATACGACGCCATGAATTCAGAGTCAAAACTTGCTGTCATAGTTTGTTGTCGTAACCAAGTTTGATTAAATTCACGTACTATGTAAAATTTTTTTCCGACATGTCACTTACACTGAAATATAGTTTGATGATTCCTTTTTTATTTAAAAAAAGAGACACGCGACTGCGATTTTTTTTCGCGAAGTTACAGCACTCCAAATTAACCCTTGCACTTTCGTCATGTACCATCGGCACTGCCCTTACCGGATGTGCACCGTGGGGAGGTGCCGATGGGATCTTGCACATCCTGTATACGTATACGTGTTTGCTTGAGCGTGTGTCTAAATTTTAGTAGCGCGTGTTTCTTGCGCGTTGCACTGACACAGCTTGCAGCCACTCCCTCATGCTAATGCAAGCTCTGATTTCACTGCAAAAGTGCAAGGGCTACTTCAAAGTGCTGTAACTTCGCGAGAAAAAATCGCAGTCGCGTTAATCTTTTTTTAGATTAAAGGGGAGGGATCGAACTTTATTTTACAGTAAATGATAGGCTCGAAAAAAATTTAATAAACTTTGTGTGTTATGTTAAACTTGGCATTTTTCACTGTGACGAACATGGTCTCGAATTTAAAAGGTTACAGTAGAATGGTTGACTCAGACTTAAGATCGATAAATAGTATAATAAAGTAGACATTCCGAGCTTCAATTTAAAAAAAAGAGTCATCATCTTGCGATGATTTCTCGCGGAGTTATCGTCGATCAAAATTGCCTCAATTTTTTGGAAAATAATTCTTTCGATTCTATTACGATTTTTCGAGGCTATTTAATTTTTTTCGTATATAATAAATCGAAGGGACTGGTTTTTATTTCCACACCGTCCGCGATTTTCTTGAAGTCCGTCGACTTTCTTCTTCCAAACAGGAGAACGATCGCGATTCGACGACGCGCGCCGTTCCACCGATTAACAGAACCATTAATCGGCTTAATACGAGTTTCGTTCGTTGCACGCGCTGACGCACCGTCATTTGGTGCCGTTTCAGCGCGGAAATTTCATCCCCATCGGAAATCCTTCATTCGAGCATCCTGAATTCCCAATCTCCATTAAGCGACGGGCGGGCGCAATAAAAGATCTCGACACCCGGGCCATAACGGCCACGCTCCATAAAATATGTACACGCCGAATATCTCGAGGTGTGTCGCCGTGGCGGCGGTCGGGGCGAACTTCGACGGCGGTAATTAAACCCCGGGCCGGATAAAATTATGGAACTGTCGGGCAGCGGCCGCGCTCCCGGGAGAAATATCTTTCCGCTTCTATGGAGTTACATTTCCACGCGCGTTTGTTTCCTGTCGATAGATCTGTCGGTATCCGCTGCCCTTAATCCAACGGAATCGCTGTTTCCGTTCGCCTCCTCCACCGTTTTGCTCGATTTCCTGCGACAGTTTACCCGGCACGGCGAAGAGAGCCGACGGATTTTAAATCGGTCGCTTTTCTCTCGTTTTTGCTTTCTAATAAGCAGAGAACGCGCGCGCCGTTTTATTTTCGTGCCGGTCGGAAAAGGGTGCTCGCAGTGCCACCCCTTTGGCGAGGAGTATTCGCCACCTTCTGAAACGCGGCGATTTTTCAAAAAGTAGCTACAGTGATATCAAATATTTTTTAACTTTAAAAGAACTATTTTACTATATAATAATAATAATATATAAATAATAATACCATAAACAATAATATAAATAATATAAAACCGTCAGCTATCGATGAAAGCGCAGATTTCGTCAAATAATGCATAACAAATGATTTATAATTCCTAATAAACAACGATGCCAGGTCGATTAAGAGGATCGTTAATGTTCACGGTAAAAAATCGCGCGCGCCTTTTAAAGCTTTATCGCTCGACCGGCGGGCCAAAGTGGAAAATATACTTTGGCCAGAGAAGGAATGATAGCGCTGAAACCGTTCGGCTCTTTCCCGCGCAACCGACAAAGACCTCATTCGCCAAGTTATAAATTGTATTAATCAAGGGACTATTAATTATGGCGGCGATAATTAATATTAAAGGGAAGGTGCCCCTGACGAGACCTCTTCATTTCCTCGCTTTGACCCGGAAAACTGGCCCCCATATAGGGCGTTGTACATAGCCATAGTAGCCTGCGCCGGCTAATAGACTTGTATTATGTACCTGAATCATTTCACTCTTCGTTCTACGGCCGTTGGCATTCCGATCGCGTTCTCGGCACACGTTTAACACGTTATTAATCGCCTTGTTGTAGGCAGCGCTGTATTTTACTTAGAAATTATGGAATATTGTAAATTGTGTAATACTTTTTAAGGGTAAACTTTAATCTAGTTTTAATTCTTCGATTCTTGTTTAATTTTGGTAATTAATTTAACCTAGTTTTAATTCTTTGATTTTTGCTTAATTTTGGTGATCGATTTAACCTAGTTTTAATTCTACAATTCTTTTTTAATTTTGGTAATTAATTTAAC